>NW_027121950.1:0-270105 GCF_030686945.1 Centruroides vittatus
CAACATATAAAAAGCATAGACACCATTAAGCAATCGTGGGCTCGAAAGGCACTCCATGGCAGGCATCCTTATGATCTGGCCCAGGATTTTGTTGACAAAACTGCGTCAAACAGCTGGTTAGCTCGGGGATGCCTCTTTGGGGAGACGGAAGGATTCATGATTGCCATACAGGATCAGGTCATAAATACTAAAAACTACAGAAAACACATACTCAAAGATGCAAACACTCACAAATGACACATGCAGAAAATGTCACATCATGCCAGAAACTATACAACACATCACCTTCTGGTTGCAAGCTCTTGGCACAGACAGATTATTTACACAGGCATAATCAAGTAGCAAATATAATACACCAAGAGCTTGCAAAGAAACACAAATTAGTAGACATCCACGAACCATACTACAAATACATTCCACAGACAGTATTGGAAAACAACACGCACAAAATGTACTACGACAGAGCCATAATCACAGATAAAACAATTTACCACAACAGACCAGACATCACACTCATTGACAAACACAATAAAATCACATACATTATAGACATATCCATTCCAAACACTCACAATATACAAAACGCATGCACTGAAAAAATTAGCAAGTACACAGAACTCGCCCAGGAAATAAGGCATCTGTGGAGG
Organism: Centruroides vittatus; assembly: GCF_030686945.1. Classification (NCBI taxonomy): domain Eukaryota; kingdom Metazoa; phylum Arthropoda; class Arachnida; order Scorpiones; family Buthidae; genus Centruroides; species Centruroides vittatus. The sequence goes on from NW_027121950.1 coordinate 648, forward strand.
ATGGATAGGGTGCTTATTGTACCTGTTGTTCTCTCCTCTACAGGTGTCATACCACACATACTACACAAAAGCCTGGGCACATTGGAATTGAATAGAAACACATACATCACACTACAGAAGGCCACTATATTGAATACATGTCATATTGTGAGAAAATTCCTGAATACAGACACACACACTGATACACTTCTTTAATTTCTGTTTTGGTTACTATGCCTTGACTCTGGTCCGGCATAGTACACAGCCACCGGTGTTAACCGAGTATATCTCACTTAACCCAACATAATAATAATAATAATAATAACTCTCCCGTGGTCACCACCTGGTCGTGGTGGGAGAGCCCAGTAATTTTACTGATCCATAGGGCAATGCAGGCTGGAGCACAAGCTCCTGGTAGGGACACCCATGCCAGTAAGGTCTATGGGGAGAAATGAAGCTAAGAGTGACCACACCCACATTCTGTGGAGATATTTATTATGGTAATAACTAGATCAAAGTGTGATACCGGCTCGGACGTCGCCCGGGTTAACAAGGTCCGCGTTCGTGGGTTAGGCAGAGGCTCACGTTCGAAAAATAGGCCACAGTCTCCCTTGGTTACCGGTGGCGAAAGCAGCACCGGCCCAAGCATGGCTACTGCAATGCCCTCAACAGATGTGAGGAACCAACCCAGCCTTGGTGTTTCTGTGGCAATGCATCCACAGACCACAAAGGCTGGAAAACCACGCCAACGGATGAAATGGACAGTAGAAATGAACGAGTTTATCATCCGTACTTATTACACATCACAAAACTTGAAACAAACATGACAGCATACAGACAACAACTACACCATAAATTCACACAACAATATCCTCACCTCACTGTCACTGAACAAAGGGTTGTTGATCAAAAAAGAACAATTATACACAACAACCTTATTCCACAAACAACACTTGAACTTATCAAACAACAGGTTGCTGATCAAATACATCAACAGACAGAAACATCTAACATTAATGAAGATCATGTAACCTGTCAGGATAATCCAGCAACAAGCATTGATAATAACACACATACAACAATTACCACTAATGATACTACAGACACTTCCTCGTCCATCACTGATAACATAGACATGGATTTAGTTAATACGCTCTCACTTATATTTCAGGAAACACTCACTAAATATACAGGCACAGATCCCACACAACGACCACGAATACCAAAAATCAACACGTCAAAGAAGTAGGAAAAACACTAAATTATGTAAACACTCACTTAATACCACACTACATTCATTCAATTTCTACACTCGCAGACATTCATACATTAGTTTATGCTGGGGCAGTCACAGTAGTGACACACCATGGACTGAAAGTACAGTCACAGACAAATACACAGAAAACACAATACTATCACAAGCCTGCCTGGCAGAGAAGAATAGAAATACAAATAAATGACATTAGACAGCAATTAGGCAGGCTGACACAATACACTAAAAGCAACATAACACCCAAATTAAGGAAACAGCTCAAAAACATTTTCAAGAAAATAAAAACACATACAAAACATGAACATCACAACACACGCATTACAGAATACATTGATACACTAAAACAAAAACTTGCTGCCAAAGCACGTAGACTCAAACGTTACAAAACATGTACACTACGAAAACAACAAAATAAATTATTTACAAACAATGAAAAACTCTTTTACAGACAAATTAATAACAAAGCAAACACTGATACACAGCACAGTGGCACACCAACAGAAGAAGAACTCACAACATATTGGTCTTCTCTTTGGTCCAGTGCTGTCACGCATAATGCTGATGCAGGCTGGATCGAGGAGGAGAACAGAAACTTGCACAACATACCAACTATGCCCTGTATTGAAATAAACATACATGATTTCCAATACACTGTTAACAGAACACACAACTGGAAGACACCTGGTGTAGACAACATTCACAATTTCTGGTACAGAAAAGTTTACATCACTGCACCAGGAACTAGCTAAACATCTAACACACATCATCATCAATCCACAAGACATGCCAAATTTTCTTACTCAGGGCATCACCTACATGAAACCTAAAAACAACAATACCACAGACCCCACACAATACAGACCAATTACATGTCTTCCAACACTCTACAAATTATTGACATCCTGTATTGCAAACAAAATATACAAACATGTTGAAGAACACGACATTCTAACAGAACAACAAAAAGGTTGTCGTAGAAACCACAGGGGATGCAAAGAACAGTTACTCATAGATTCAGTCATTCTACGGCAAGCACACAAACAACACAGAAACATACACATGGCATATATAGACTACAGAAAAGCATTCGACAGTGTTCCACACAGTTGGCTGCTACATATTCTACACATGTACAAAATACATCCATCACTCATTGCATTCTTTCAAAACACTATGCAGCACTGGAGAACAACACTACATCTCAGGGTTCATAACACTTCCATACAAACAAACCAAATTTTTATTAGGCGAGGAATTTTTCAAGGAGATTCCTTGAGTCCTCTCTGGTTCTGCTTAGCCCTGAATCCATTATCCAACATGTTAAACAACACGCAATATGGTTACAATATCAGACACGAAAAAACAACACAGTTATACACTGTCACATCTCATGTACATGGATGACATAAAACTTTATGCATCCACACAAAAACAACTTCATCAACTCCTACAAATCACACATTCATACACCAAGGACATACAAATGGAATTTGGCCTAGATAAATGCAAAACAGTTCACATAGAAAAAGGAATCCTGAAGAAAGAAGATTTTGCACTTGGAAATGGAGACATTATTGAATCCATGGAAGAGGGCGAGTTCTACAAGTATTTAGGATTCCAACAGGCCAAACTAACAGAACATACACAAATAAAGCAAAGATTAATTAAAGAATACCAAAGTAGGTTAAATGCTATTCTCAGAACACAGTTAAATGCAAAACACACAGTTAAAGCAATAAACACATATGTCATCCCAGTACTCACATATTCTTTTGGAGTTATACATTGGACTCACACAGATCTTGAGCAACTCCAAAGGAAAACAAGAACTACACTTACTAAGCATAAACAACATCATCCTAAATCTGCCACAGAAAGATTAACCCTTCCACGTAAAGATGGCGGACGTGGCCTGATTGACATAGTTAACCTTCACTACAAACAAATACAGTCACTGCGAGAGTTTTTCTACAAAAAACAAGAAACATCACAATTACATAAAGCAGTAACTCTAGCAGACTCGAATAACACACCATTAAACTTACACTCACATCATATGGACACAACACAACATATAAAAAGCATAGACACCATTAAGCAATCGTGGGCTCGAAAGGCACTCCATGGCAGGCATCCTTATGATCTGGCCCAGGATTTTGTTGACAAAACTGCGTCAAACAGCTGGTTAGCTCGGGGATGCCTCTTTGGGGAGACGGAAGGATTCATGATTGCCATACAGGATCAGGTCATAAACACTAAAAACTACAGAAAACACATACTCAAAGATGCAACACTCACAAATGACACATGCAGAAAATGTCACATCATGCCAGAAACTATACAACACATCACTTCTGGTTGCGAGCTCTTGGCACAGACAGATTATCTACACAGACATAATCAAGTAGCAAATATAATACACCAAGAGCTTGCAAAGAAACACAAATTAGTAGACATCCACGAACCATACTACAAATACATTCCACAGACAGTATTGGAAAACAACACGCACAAAATATACTACGACAGAGCCATAATCACAGATAAAACAATTTACCACAACAGACCAGACATCACACTCATTGACAAACACAATAAAATCACATACATTATAGACATATCCATTCCAAACACTCACAATATACAAAACGCATGCACTGAAAAAATTAGCAAGTACACAGAACTTGCCCAGGAAATAAGGCATCTGTGGAGGATGGATAGGGTGCTTATTGTACCTGTAGTTCTCTCCTCTACAGGTATCATACCACATACACTACACAAAAGCCTGGGCACATTACAATTGAATAGAAACACATACATCACACTACAGAAGGCCACTATATTGAATACATGTCATATTGTGAGAAAATTCTTGAATACAGACACACACACTGATACACTTCTTTAATTTCTGTTTTGGTTACTATGCCTTGACTTTGGTCCGGCATAGTACACAGCCACCGGTGTTAACCGAGTATATCTCACTTAACCCAACATAATAATAATAATAATAATAATAATCAGCGCAGAGCCCAAACGGTTAGGAGTTGAAAGTTGGAATTTTGTACATAATTAGGGTACGTCACGATAACGCTCAGTAAGAAGGGATTTTTCGAAATTCCTCCCCACGGGGGAGAGGGACCGGATTAAGTCTTAACACTTTCATTGTTGATGGAAGTGTTAAGTGACAATGGAAGTGTCAAGTAACAATGGAAGTGTCAACAATGGAAGTGTAAGTAACAATGGAAGTGTTAAAAGAAAGCGACATGCAAGACGCACATGCAGTTTTTTTCGTTTTTGCGGGAAATCGAACATATTTTTAGACCCATCTAAAAATTCTCTAATTAGTCTGGAAAAGAGGGAAGGGCGACCCAATTCTTGCATTCTGTGAAAAGGGTAAGATTGACTATAACGTAATAATCTTAATCTTCTTTATCGTTACTTTTGCCCGAGCAATGCCGGGTCTATCTGCTAGTTTTATAACATTTTTGTGGTTATGCGTTTCTTTATCACCTAAATAAAGGCCAAGTTAGTTGTATTTATAAACTGATATTTTTAATTTTTATTTAAAAATATTAAGAATATTTGTTTATTAATAAATAATGTTCACCGATGTCAAACAAATTAATTTTCTCGAGTGTCTTTAATGAATAAGTTTAATTATTTACAGAGTGATTAACATTTTCATGGCAAATTGAACGTTAAACCACGTCGAAATAATAAATTAATTTAAAAATTTTTTCAAGCATGGAAACATTTTCTAACTTGTCAACTCCAATTAATTACATTTAGATGACAATAAGGTTATACGGCATATGAAATTATACGTACTTTTTAAAGAAAATTAAAATTTCATGAAATTAAAATTAAAATTAAAGATAAAAGCGAACTATACAAATGTTAAAAACAGGAACATATTAACGCCGACAATCTTTCCTTTTAATTCTATTTAGCACAATTTGCATACTGAACAGGAAAGAAATGTTAACTTTAACGTTTGAATACATCGACTGTGTTCATCTGAAACAGTGAGTTTTAAAGTTTTTCTGTCCGCTGCCCTTTTAGTTTCATGAATTTATTTCCAATTGCCTCTACCTTACCCTTCAAAATTGCTCTCTAGTGGCCGAAACTACTGAACAATGGCAGAAAAGTCCTCGTCTTGGCAGATCGCCCAAATATTGCGTTACCTCATCAATTCAATATTACCCTACAAAAGATTCCTTTACACTAGAATACCGTTTTACACGAATCATTAAGTAAAACAATTACATTCAAAACAATAATAAATAATTACATATTTAACGAAAGAAAGCTGATGAACTGATTGATTCCAGCTTGTAAAGGCCCGTAATCATTTACCTGAATTAAAAATTTCATATATACTATACTGTTATTAATGTAATTCACTCCTCATATTAACAATTTGCCAATCATTTAAAATAGCTAACAAGTGTAAAACCTTTGTTTCTTGATGTCTGGTCTAATGCTAAGTTGTAAGTTTTTAATCACTACATTGAAAAATCTTGAGTTGATTATACACTTGGAGAGAGAGGTTAGATTATTGAAAAGCCATCATTCTACGATTTTAAGTGTTTTCGGTCAAACTATTTCCATTGCTACTCGTACAAACATAAGAGTCAGTATTTAAGTCTTCAGAAGTAAATAGTTGTAAGTACTGTAAGACTACAAAACTCTAGAAAAAAATCCACCAACCAGTTGCTTAACTTTCCCGGAAACATTTTGGTGGAACTATCTGTTATGATATTTTATTATTTAAAAATTTTTTATAATTTTAATTACAGTGGTGCCTCATATAACGTACTTAATCCGTTCCAGGTGCACGTCCGTTAAGTGAAACGTCCGTTATACGAAACGCATTTTTCCGTAGAAATACATGTTAAAACATCTAATTCGTTCCGCAGCATAAAAAAATGAACATGGGGTGCGTCCTTTTATTCCTCCGCGTAACTCTGCGCGAGCGACATCCGTTTAAAAATTCCTGCGGAACGCGTTCCTAAATTCCGGTGGGAGTGCACGCGGTCGAACGGCAAAACGGCCGCTTGTAGCAGTAGTTTACAGAGGAAAGCAACATGGCGTCCTCCATGGCTCAGATAGTTTTGTTTCCGGGCCCATTATGTGGTTTTATGAATGAGAATTTAGAAATTGTGAAAGCGCGAGTTAGCGCACGCGGTGATGTAAGTGTCTTTACGAATTTTTTTTTCGAGGCTATTTTGAATGCTCTTTCAACAAATAATCCATTTTATGGTTAAATTTTACAATTGGGACCCTTCTTTTGCCTTTTAAAGCTCATATTTTAGAATTACAGATTCCTCCATCACGATACTATCAATAGTGCGGGCGCCGCCATCTTTCTTTCTTTCACCGTCGTTCCTAAATGCCTACAAACAGCAGCGCACTCCCGTAGTAGCGGAGACGCAGAGCGACCGCTATGAAAGAACGCACCCATGGAGCAGTCACCAATTATGCCGGAAAGTCCGTTGTTCGCAGCCAGTCCGTTGCTCGAGTCACGTAACGGCCAAACGGAAAGTCCGTTGTTCGCAGCGTCCGTTATTCGAGGCGTACGTTATACGAAGCACCACTGTATTATAAAATAGCAAAAGCATTCATTTTGAGGGTAAGAATGGGTTTTATAAAAAATTGGAAATGCTAATAACGAGTAAAATCGTCATTAAGTCGACCCTACTCGAGATATGACACGCGACCTCTCCTCCTTTATCTCCCCACTCCGTTGATTTTTAATCATTAAAATTTAATAGCATCAAGCCTCTAACAAACAAACCTCCCAGCAAAATTTCAAAAATTTTCGACAAAACGCATAGGAGTCATTAAGCTTCAAACATGATGAACAAAATCGTGCCACACACTATTTTCTGTATGTGTGGACATCCACACATACAGAAATTACTCCCGAATATTTTTGCATTTTTCGACGGTTCAAGGGTTCCCCGAGTCCAAAAATGTAAAAAAATCTGGGAAGGAATTCTGCTCTTTCCGCTCACTAGTTACGTAGAGCTTACCTAAATAATGCTACCGCCCGAGGAGGGTTGTACACTACCTCCTACTTTTGAAGGAAAAGATGTTCAATCATAAACTTCAAAGAGACCAGAGAATATAAAGCATCTAATGTGTTTTAGTTGTGTGGGAGGTAAACGGAGAAGGTACATTCTGTTGTGTGTAAGACTCCTCAAACATTAGTTAGGACTGAATAGTTTAAAAGGAAGCACGATATCTTTAATGTGTTTCTTTTTTTCAATATTTGTATAGAAATTTTTCACTTTTTAAAGTCTAATATGCATTTTTTACTATTTCAATAATTATAATAAACGATTAAAAACTTAAAACAGCATCAAAAGTTAAATTTCTTGCTGAATTAAATAAACTGAGATACGGGAAATTCTTTTCTGATAAACTAATGCATTTCTGTAGGTTTGATGCTGAATAATTCCATGGGCAATTGTTAAATAAAATTATTTTTGAGAATGTCACCATTGAAGAATGTATCGAGGGATGGAGAATCGATTTGAAAGCAAACAGATCCATTCGATTGAAGAATGATTTAACATTAGCAAGGGACAAGTTACACTTAAAAATTCTATCTACTGCACCTTCTATCATCAATTTTATTCTTTTATAAGTATGTAAATTTTTTTCTGGTAGTATTTTTAGAAGAAAATATCATTAAAATTGTATTTATAGATTTGCTTATATATATATATATACGAATAATTTAACATATATATATATATATATGTTAAATTATTCGTACAGTAAAAGAGACATTATTATAAAATGTTATTGATTCTTTCCTGAATAAAAATAAAAGTATAATTTTAAGATTATTCTTTCTTCCAATTGTTTTAAGCGAATTAAACTGTAAAATTATTTAAAATATAGAAAATAATTTTACATATTTTTATATGTATTTTTTCTAGATTCTATAAGCAGGTGTTTAAATTTGGTAACATTTTATAAGTGTAATTAAATATTCTTACAAAATATAAACTATTTCTTTAATTTTCTAATAAGAAATTACAATTATTGTTTTATTATTGTCTTCTACTGTGTAATAATAGATGCTAAACAATACAATTACTCGTCTTTGTTTATTTTTTTACATATAAAGTATGGGGATAAATGAGAAGGTAGGAATACAAATTATATAGTTAAAAACCTATATTTACATATTAATGTTTAAAAAAGCAATATATTTAAAGATTATAGTCTTGAAATGTTAATCTTAATAATAAAGAAAAATAGTTTATGATAAATATTAGTCTTTAAGGTCAAAATAAATTATTGCGATAATTAAAGACATAATTCTTTATATTCATCCAAAAATCCATTATAAAAGTAAAAAGTTTTAAAAACTAAAGATTAATATAAAAAGTAATCCCACAAGATTTAATTTTTCATCGTAAAGTGAGAGTTTTTTAATTAATAAAGTTTACCACATGTTAAATTTACTATTAAATCTTCCAGTTCCACCTGGGAGTTATTATAACTAAGAATAATGAAAATTTTAAAATTAAATAATTTATAAATAAAATTCTCGAAGGTTTCTTCAATTATATAATAATTATTACAGTCGAACCTACAGTAACCGTCATGGCCACCGCTAAACAGCAGCCATTTTTTTTTTTTTTTGAAAAATATTTCATTAATGAAGCTTAGAGAAGATTTTTGTATCTATCATATGCGTATCCAGAGGGTTGCTTATAGTGCTGGAGCACCTCCTTGATACCAAAGCGATCAATTTCGTAACTTTAAAATGAAAATAAATATAATAACGCGTATCACACGACGTCGAACGGATAATATTGGATAACTGTAATAAAGTAGTTATGAAATAATTGAATAACATTCTCCGAAAAACGAAAGATGCACGCGCCTTAGTCTTCCCCCTTAGTCTTGCCTTGAGCAATACTCATATTCTCAAAATCCTGGATACGTCACTGGTTTCCATCATATACAATTTTAATCATTTGTACATATATTTTATATAAGGGTGTAACTGTTTGAAACTTGATCATTTATCAAGTGTCGAGAACAGTTGTCGGATCTCATTACTTTGTTTATTTTTCCTGATTTTTTGGAAAGCCTTTAAGCCATACTTTCAATTACTTTATATCTTTTCACATTCTTATCAATGGATAATATTGTAAACAGACCTCTTCTCTATAATCAGAGGGGTAAAAAGAATAATTTATTCAATAAGTCTTCCTCTATTCTTCGTTGAAGTGTTATACTAGCATTTTTTCGAAATAAAAACTTAATTTGCAGGAAAATTTCAGTTAAAATTATCAATTGGCACTAATACTTTGTTTACTAGGAAGATTTTATTTTATATATACAGTGTACTGTTACGGCTAAAGCCCGTGAATCGAATAAAGCTAGGATTAACCGGTTAATGCTAACTTTAACCAAATCGATTGGTTAAAGCAAGCAATAATTTATTAAGTTCGAATTTTATTCTTATAAATCGCGCTTTATCCAAGTCACAAGCGGTTAAACTAAGTTAATGACCTTATACGCTTCCTACACATAAATAGTAGAAGTTCATTTTTTGAATAATAAGAATTATCGTTTTTTGCTTTATGCCCTTACTATTATTAAATATATCTGCTAACTTAAGGTAGTTATTTATATTAGGGTTTGTCACACCAGTTGTAATAAGCCCTAATATAAATAATTACCTTACTTCTGTTCCAAGAAGAAGTAAAAATTAATTGGAATTTAATATTTTTGCAGAGAAGCTTCAAAATCTCTTTTGTTGTAGGTTATATACAATAATTTAGACAAATCATGTCGTGAGATTTAACACATCATACACTACTTATAAAATATATGTAAATAAGCAAAAATTATTGTTTTTATATGCTTTATATTGTTCTGATTTAATATTTTATTTCCTAAATTTAAATTTTTTTATTTATTAAATTCTTTTTGATAAAAATTATTTAGGATGGTTCAAAAATTATTTAACCACTGCAACGACTGAATTGTTGTATCAATTTTGGTACAATTCTGTATAGAATTTTTTAGAAAGAAACAAGCTTAAAAATTTTTAAATATTATTAAAAAATGAATAAATATCTGATAGTTTGTCATTATAATTGTTATCACTCAAAGAATATTCCATAATAAATATACAGGAATAGCCACAAGAGTATAACCTACTCCTGCATGAAAATTTTAATGGTTATTTTTATAACCAATGAAAAACTATGGTAACTATCAATATAAATAACGTTTTCTTAGTCTGGGAACTATGTTCTTATCCTATCGATAAGAATATATTCCTCTTATCCAAGATCTCACATTTTGAAAACTTTATAGATCACGGTTCCTTGGTGCTTTGTGTTTAGCATATGATGCACTTTTAGATAAGGATTACTGTCTAAAATACTGTATTTTGAGTGAAGTTTAAAAGTCAATGCGTGCTATTCTTAGTTGTTTAAGTTTGTTGAAATTTTCTACAAGTTTTTACTTTCTTCTATTTATTGTAAAATCAATTGTTTATATCATATAAGCTTGTACTTATTCCTTTCATGCTGCAAAGTTTGTTTCTTATCGTTTCTGTAAGAATTAACTCTCGAACTTTCTGTCTTTATTAAAGTAATTAAAATCTAACAACTGTTAGAAGTATCGATCTTCAAGTTTCAGTACTTATCACTGTAGTTCGTTTTGTTTTTTTACATCATTACATCGTAAAAAAATCTAAATGTGAACAAATATATCAGAAGAAAATCCCCAAATAATAGTAAAAAAAACAATTTAAAAATTAATTACTCCGCCAATTATCACGAGAAAATATCTTGCTTGAGAATAAAACCTAATCTTTTTGAATTAACATAATGCTGTCGTAACTTTATGATAAGTTTGTTGATTTACTTCGTAATATCGAAAAATAAAATATAAAGTTTAAAAAGTGAGAACTGTGTTTTTAGAATGGAGTGGTGTGGTGTAGTGGTTGCTAAGAATCTCTAGAGGTCCTCAATATGGTGTTCTTTCTCTTTATAAAATAATTATTTAGGTCCAATAATTGAATAAATGCAAATATTGATAACCAGAGCTAGATTTAAACGTGTTTTGGCCCTAATATATAACATATAGGCCCTTCCCCTCACTGAATACCTATACATGTAAAAATATAATGCCCTAAGTTATAACGCAAGACCATAAGCTACAGCTTGTTTAGATTGTGAAAATCTGGGCCTGTGAATCTGGATTTAACGTCTTATCAGCTGTATACTTCTGTCATTAATTGATATATCCACTTTGTTAAACACATGAATAAGTTTGCAAAGTCCTCATAAAAACAGCTTCAATTCATTAATTACTAATAACTTAATTAATAGAATTAATAAAGGAGCATGATTTCAAAATGTCTTATATTCTTTTTATTTATAAGTTAATATAATATATATTATTACTTTCTAATTTGTTTAGTAATTTCATTAATAGAGATACAAGCTTAATTGTAAAAAAAATGATATTAAAATAATATAAAAGGGTATATATTAATATATTTTAATAAATTTACACTAAATAAAATGTTTAAAGAGATAAAAAATATAACTAATTTCTTATTTTTTAATATAAATTAATATAAATTATAATTTATAAAGTAAATATTATTGAAAAACATCAGTAATATATAAGATAGGTTTGAGAGTAAGAAAAATTTATGTGTAATTTTACAGAATTAAATGAATTTTTCTTTTTTTTAAAAAAAGATTAATAAATAATTTCGAATAGTTAAAATTAGAATTACTTTTATTTATTTAGATTTTTAGATCTTCTGTACAAGAATCTGTACTGGAGATGGTCAAGATGTGCTAAACAATCTGTTACAAATAATAGACAATAATAAAACTATAAAAATAAAAATTCCGCTATTTAAATTATTTTATTTTAATTTAAAAAATCATAAACTATAATGTTACGCAAAAAAATAAATTTAATTAATGCAATGAGCATTAAGCACTCGTTACACAGCTCCTATATTAGTTATTAAAGATCAGAAGACGTTTTTGCTTGATCGATTATGTAATTTTGGTTATTTCCTTGGTTACTCTTCATGAAAGTTTAATTTTCAATTTACTACTAACGATTTTATAAGATTTTTCCCCTTGTAAATTTTATGAAATTTTAAATTTGTAAAATTGTTTATTAAAATATAAACTTAAGTAAACACGTTGTAACGTTTTTAAATTTATCTATCCAATTAAATATTTTATTATGAAATTTATTGCAAGTAATATTTTAATGATATAACGTAAAGAATAACAGTGAATTTATAAAAATTAAATCGAAGAAAGTTAAATTTTTTTAAATTTCTAATCAAACTCGCTGTTTACTTCTCCTTTTCCTCCTACTCCTCCTTTTCTTATTTGGAGAAATCTTATTCTTTTTGGAGCAATCGTTTTCTATTTTATCGAACAGAAATCTTTTTTTAATTTTCTTCCAGATTTAATAAAACTTCTAAAGATAACAGAAAGCATATGCACTAGAGTATCATCTATTATTTAATCTCCCCTATAAAAATATAAGAAGTGCGATAAAAACATTCTTAATTGATGAATTTTATATTATCTAAACTATATATAAATATACTGTAAAGTAATTATAATTGTTTATTCAAAAAAGATTTTACTTACATAATTTCTCTTTAATCTGAAGCATGCAACTCTATAAATATTACATCTTTGTTGATTTCATGAAAGATCTATCGAGTTGGCAATTTCTAGTATAAAGTGTAAGCTATGTGACTACAATTAAACCCATTACGGGAGACTCTGACACGGAATAAGGTCCAAAAGTACAGAAGAAACATAAAGAACTATCTTTATCCTTACTGCTATACTCTTAAATTATTAAAGTTTAACGTCAAATTAGAAAAATGGATTGTATTTGAATAAAATATTAGTATATAAATTAACGTGAAAAAGAATAAATATCCTAGAAAATAGTAATATTTATTCACAAATAAAGATATTTCCAAATCAAACATAAGTGTATATAAAAGACGAAAGTAGAAAATTTGAAAAGGAAGAAGTTTGGCAGGAAACGTCTATTTTTCGTAGCAAGTATCTAAGGAAAGAATGATTTGTGAAAGCATTGCAACTACATTTCGACAGGTGACAAGAGAAACAGGAAAAAGCTTTCACTGTAAGCAGAAATACCAGCTTTAAAATTCAAAAATGCAAGCATTTATCAAAAAGAAATAATCCAATTGAAACAGAATTACCATATATGTAGCCTAGATCGAGTAAATTATACAACAAGAGAAAAGAACATTTAAATTTTATTAAATATTTTGGAAGAAATGAACAGTAATGTCTTCTATAAATAAGTGTATTCCTCTACAATTTATGATAATCATTAAAATTTCTATTAATTATCATTAAAAACTTAGTTTAAATAGATGAACTTAAGCGGAATTTTCAACAAAAATAGCGAATTCGTAACCATCAAGACAACAAATTCGAATGTAGAAAGTCTGCAACACTACTGCTATATGACATAACATGTTCATGTATCCTCCCTCCAGATATAACTTGTCAAGAGAACAAAGATGTTTTCAACTTTTCCATGTGTCATCTTCATCGCCCACGTTTATTAAGTGATAATTTTATTTTTCAGTTATGATTTATGAAGTAAAGTACGTGATATTACTTTACATATTTTGATCAAAATAGAAATTGAATTTTTTATTTATAATTTACAATTTTTAAGGGTAAATCTGAATAGAAAATAATGCCTTTAATCAAAATAATGACGACTAGCACATTAACATAAAATGATAATTTATTTATAAAGAAATTTAATATTAATTTTTATGACTAATTATAATTTAATAGAATTGTTCATACAGTCACAATTCGCCTTACTCAATTAGTGTCATTGGCAAGTTTAGCTTGGGCGAGACCCTAAGTAAAGGTGAACTAGAGAGGGCTCTTTTATATAAGTTTATGTAATATAAAACCCATATCAAGCGATATGGATAATGAAAAAAGTGTAGGGTTCTTCTTACTTGTTGATACCGAATTCCATATCCTAAATTGAATACTTGTGTGCAGTACGTAATGTATACTTATGAGACTAGTAAAAGCACGAGGGCTTGGACGAAAGCCTAGATTAAGCTTATGCCTAAAATTTAGTCTCATAGCCGAGAATCATTGAGGCTAATTAATAAATGAGGGGCAAACTAAAAAAATTGTATAGGCCCGGCATTAGTAAGACTGACTACACGAGTACTTTCAACTTTATCATTTTAATTTTTTCGATTTCACGCTTGCTATGGGTGATTATTATTAATTTAACCGTTAAATAAGTTTACACTATCTAATAATGCAAAGAACGTGCAACAAAAAATTATGACGTTAACAGGACACAAAGCGAACAAGCTTGTGATGAATGACTGATATTTATCTCTTTTACAGCCAACATTGCTATTCATTCCACATTTCTTACAGAGTGAATTTAGATTGTATAAAATATAATTTTATTACACTTACCCTAAATATAGCTTTTAATTAACATTTAATACAAGCATAAATTAATTTACATTTTAAAATATTAATATTTATAAGTTTACGCATTCATTTATGATTTATTAAATTTGTGTAAAATTCACATTAAATTACATGTAAAAATATTTCATTCATACAACATTTATAATATTTTACGTAGTGTTTTAGTGTTTATTCGATTATCTTAAATTTCATTTTAAAAGTACTATAAAATAAAATGATACCTTGTATATTTGAATTATTAGTCTATGTCGTGTCTAATTTGAAATCATTTTCCTTATTTATGATAAATTTAGTCATATAATATTAAATTTAGGAGAAAATTAACGAAATAATTAATTTAATAATCGTTTGGACGTTATATAATTAAATGTTAATTAGTAATTACTGCCAAATATATCGTAACGCATGTAGAAAGAAAGAAATTAATTTGTAAATTATGCAATTTAATTAGATTTTTACTCGTTTATTTTAAAGAAAATTTTAAGACTCTTAAAGACGAGATCAACATCGTTTGTGCTCTCGATATGTGTCATGACGTGTACAATAGCTTTATTGTTACATCAGCTGTGATGTCGACTTGACTGTAACTATTGTTGATGTATGTATGCTATGGCTCTGAAGTATAATACCTTGTATTTTATAATTTAGTTATAATTTTTTAATAAAGCATAATTAATGAGTTCAACTATTTTTGTCAACTGAGGATAAACAGTCATGCTTTTTTCCCATTTTAAAATGTTTTTTAAGCATAAACATACAGTAAAATCATTTTATTAAAATAAGGGAGATGGCTATTGATAATAAAAATATAAACTGTAATTATTATCATTGAAAAAATATGTAAAAATATGTTTTTGGGACGAAATTTCTATCGTTTACCTCAATTGTTAAATTGTTTCTTAAAAGTTACAATAAACAGACCAAGAATTTAAAAAAAAAAAAAACATTATAAATTTATGATTAAAATAGCTTGCTTTTTATGATAAATCCTCTTACATCAATCGTCTTTATCATTAAAATTTTGTTTACATTTATGTAAGCACACTTTTTCCCCTTATCGATTTATGTCACGTTACAGATATAACTTCTTTATTTAATTAATAATTTTCTAATTACTTTAATATATTCTTTCACACAAAAATAGAGTTTTTATTTTACAATAAATTGTTAATCGTAAGATAAAGATTATCGATGCAAAAAATATACAAGCCAAGTCTTTTGTTGATAATGATGTCCATTGATGTAATGAAATCTTAACGAACTTTCCATGAAAAGATGACAAAATTCTTTTTATTAATGTTTTTTTTTTAAATAGTGTTAACAATTTTATATGAAATATCTCTTTGTGTAAATAGCTGTTAGTTACTTCTTAGTAAAAAATCGTAATGGGTTGTAATAAGCAGCTTTTATCATCTCTTAAAACTGATACCTATATGACTTGGCATGAAAGCTAAGCATTTTCTACTGCTTTCCACGCTTCATCAGAGTCTTATTTACTTATCTTTGAAGTTTCTAAGAAAATCTAAGTTATTTCCTACTTGTGTTTTTTTCTTTTATCAGTCTTCATCTTTCTTTTTTTATCAACGATATCCAAAGAAAGCGATTGCTGTATATTTGTATAGAACAATCGCTTTTTTTTCTCTAAATAGTGTAAATACATCAGACTCTCGATTTAACAGACCGCCCATTTAAAAAACAAAAAAAATCTCTATCCTGTAAAAAAAATTTTAAAGTTTTACCTAAACTCTTTTAAATTGAGGTACTACTGTATTTATCATCGATTTTACTCAATGTTTCAATATCAATTCTTCTAGAATTAAGCGTGACACACCGAAATTTCAAGATAAATTTGAATTTCAGAAAAATTAAAATTTCTCGTGTTTTTATTACACGTTGTATTACTAGTTTTAACCCTGTATTTAGCATATTGATATCTACTCTGTTATCCATTTTTTCATAAAGTTTTCTTTTGTAAAATATTTTGTATTAATCGGGGAGGAATCAGACACTGACCTCTCTATTAATAGCGAAAATAGAACCTAGTCTTTGCTTTCTGCTCAAGATTCTATTAAAATTTCTTCTGTCTTTTCTACTTTCGTTTTTCTTCTACTCTTAAATCTCTCAGCAGGATCTTTACAGGATCCTAGAAAATTTCTCCATAAACCTCTCTGCAAGTGTCTAGAAAACGTGAATTATCCTAGGCTAATTCGTGTTTTCTAGGATCCAATTATTCGCTAAATTGCATTTCTCCATTTCACAAATAAGAGATACTAAGCTGGACATCATACAAAATATATAAACTTAATTTTTATGCCATAATAAATATTCTAATGCCATGAAATAAACTCTAAATTACTGAAACACTAATTTTCATCACTTCACTGAATTTTTTCAGCTAAACAACGTTTAACAATAGAAATAATTCTGACATAAATGCATTTATCATATTCTATTTGCCTTTAGTTATTATTATTATTATTATTATTATCATTATTATTATTAAGATGATAATTATGTCAATTTTATTATCAGATGTCTTATTTTCTTTATTAATTTATTAAGCGTAGGCCTAATAAAAATTAATTATATGATTTAATTATAATTTTTAAAAAAATATCGTTTTATTTCAAATAATTATATTGTTAATTGATACACATTTAATTGTATTAGTAACAACGTATTGATGCAGGTAACAAGATTATTTTCTGTTTTTATTATTAATTAATTATTAATTAAATCGATTATTTTTGTTTCCAAGTGATTTATATTCACTTAATCTTGTTATTATTAATGTATTTTAAATAGTAAATTTAAAATTACTGTATTTTTATAAAGCTTATCAAATATCTAATAATTGAAAGACTAAATATCCAGAATATATTAATATTAAATTCTTTTATAATTCTGAAGATGTCGACTTATAATATTTATCAATTGTTAAATATTAGATCTTGGGGTGGTGCGAGTGGAGAATGCTGTAAAGCTGTCTTTCTTGTGCTCATCTTCAACACCTGAAATGTCGAAAGTACAGTACTGTGCCGTACAGTACATTAAATAGTTAATCTTTCATTTGCATAGCATTTTGGATTATTCTAGTCATAAGAAGAAGGCTTTTGATATTGTTAGCTTGTTTTTTTCAAGCAATGGAATAGCCTCGAAAAAACAGATTTTTATGAACAAGAAACACACACTCAAACAGACCTATACATAATTTATCAAGTAATTAAATTCGACATTAATGTTGTTAATAAGCATAACAATAACTGAATGAATACAATTTAATAAATTTAAGTATCCGGAGTAAAATCGACACTTGTACTGTACAGTACATACAAGCTGTCAGTGACAAAAATTTGCTAGATATATCATAAAAGATTTAACTAATCTGTGGTAAATTTTATTGTCTAATTGATAAATCGTCTTCGTGACATAAAAAAACTGAAAGATAAATTGAAAAAATTGCTAGAATAGGTAACTTTATTGAAAAGTGCTGAAATGACTGTTAAGCAGAATAATTTATAATTCAATTACGTGTTGAATCGGCAAAAATGTGATACTTTCTATTGTTAAAAACTTGTTCCTACTTTCATCTGACTCATCAATTTGATTACTTCTACGAAAAGATTTTTAATCAGAATGTTATTAAAATATAATGAATGTAAACAAAATGCCATTTCGGTATCATTTCAGTGGACTCTGGATATAATGACCACCCGATACAGTGAAATTTCAATATAGCGAACAGCAGTGACGTAGCGAACATAATTGGCGCCCGGGGCACGACACTCCCTCCTCCAGAAACACATTTACTCGTAATAGGAATATAATACAAATAATAATAGAATGTAGTACCTACCTTAAAATATCTATAATGTATTATGAATAGTTACTATTACCTTTATGTCCCGGGCGTCCATCTGCGAGTGGCGCCTGGGGCATGATAGACCCCTTTGCCCCCCTCGCTACGCTATTGGCGAACAGTTTTGATTTTTCTCATGAAAACCGGCATCTATTTATGTATTACAAGCGTAAAGTAAACCTGGAAACTTTAATTTGAGAGGCGTAAACCCACAGCAACTACAAAAGTTTAATGATTTTATACAATTGAAAATGGGGTAGTAATGTATAATTAATAATGAAAAATAACCTTCGAAATGATAATAAATAAGTTCTTGTTCGGTAGTGTTCTAATACTACAAAATGCCACAGTTTCATTGTTCAGACTATTGTACACAGAGAAACCATTATTTTCGAAGAAAAATATTCGATAACCACATAAATAAAAAGATGATTTTGGTTGTATTATCTTTAAATATTTAAAAAATACAAACAGACGAACAAACTTCCTTTTTTATATAAATATATCAATAGATTTTGTCATTTTTCAAATAATAAGATATAATTTTCTTGTAAAGTTTAAATTCAATAAATAATATAAGAAAATATTTTTATTACTATTTGAATGCATCTTTGTTTTATAGAATAATAAATTTTTATCTAATTTTTTATTTCTTATATTAAAGCAAAAATATTAAATATTACATGAAAATTAAATATGTATCAAAATATGATTTATTTAATCTTATATCACAGAAAAATCTAAATAAATTTGAAAAATTTTATAAAATGAATTTAGGAATATTTGATTTTTATAGTTGAATATTTCATTCGTTATCGCTTTGTTCAGATGTAAATACTTTGAATATTTTATCAAAAAAAACACGATAAGTTGTAAATTATAAAGATGCAACCGTATAGTTTTTATTCCTATTATTAATTTCATGTACAGTACATCACATAGTAACGTTACATTACGTTATATGCCATAAAGCAGATTACATGTTTAATTTGTTAGGGCATATCATATTAAAACGCAATTTAGACTCATAAATTATACATGTCTATATACCTGTATACTTTTAGCTTGTGTTCTGTATGCACGTTAACAGATTGAGTAACTGTTTCTTGAAGAATTGCCTGAAAGTCAGAAGAATTTCACGTCTTTCAATCCCTTAATGATTCAATAAAGGGAATTTTGGAAATGATTTTGTAAACGGTCAAGAATAATATTCATACAAACCAATTTAAAAGCATTTTTATTTATTTTCTTTTCACAGTTATGCTTATGTATGTTTCAACATTGGCGGTTTAATCATCAATTTAATAATTCTATAATTGTTTTAATGTAATATCAGTTAATCTCTACAATTACTTGGTGAATAGTAACTGTAATTTATATAAACTACTTATATAATAGCATAGTTAATGTATTAAATCAGCATTATATCCAGAATTAGAAAAGATGAGAAAAGTTTATATATTTAAAACAGAAAATACAAATTCAAACTTTTTATAGCTTTTTCATTTTCTTTTTACTCTTTGTTAATCCTGAATTGAGAAAGTTGAGATTATTTAGGGATGAAATGCGAAATCTGTTCCGTGTGAGAATTTTAATGTGGGATTATCTAAGGAAGCTTGATCAATCGAGTGTGTTTCATATTACGAAAGTCTTAAGTAATCCTAAAATAATTCCTAGTCTATTCATACTGATAGTTACTCCAAAAACTAATTAAACGGAGATTTATATAATGGAAAAAAGTTATTGAAAAGCTCCGAAACTCCTTTGATGAAAACAATTTACATTTATATTTAGAAAGAATAAAAATAAATTATATTTTCATAATCCTGGAAAATGAGTTCCCGAATATATAGGATCATAATCTATTCATTTTAATCAATTATTTTTATAAATTTAAATATTTTTGTAAAATTAAATTTCCTTTTTTAAACTATTCTTAATGAATCAATTGAATGCAATTTAACTTCGTGAAAGAAATTTCGTGTTTTATCTCAATTATCTTTAATTATTTTCTTTAAAAAACGTACAAAATCCACTTAAATAATACTTTACTTCATTTAAAATTAATTCTTTTTATGTAACTAAATTAGAGTTTAATGTAATTAAAGTTTACTTTTAATTTGTTCCTTAAAAATTCTTAATTTAAAGAAAGTAAAAGGTTTCAAAGTTAAAGTATATAATCTATTTAAATACAGTAAAATATCTAAACAACGGCCACTGAAGGAACATAATTAATAAATGGCCGCCATTTAAAGGTGTCCATTTTTTAATGATTGGCCTTTGGAGATTCTACTGTACATAAATTTTTCCTCCAGTTTATTTAGTTAAATATTAATAATTAATTCGTTTAGAGATAAAAAGTGTTTAGTTTTATCGAATCAATAAGTAATTTATAAATAATTGCATTGGAAAAGATAAAGTAATTGCTACTCTCTTTAATTAAATTTAACGAATTTATAATTAATTACATTTAGAATTGCTGTATTTAACGATTATTTCCTTGATAACGATCACGGAATCGACATTATGTAGCTGTAATTTTCATTAATGATTCAGAAAGTTTGAAATCACTTTCCATAAATCTACAAAGTTGCAATTATTTGATGAGATAAATCATTAAGAATCACCTGGAAGTCATCGATTCTTTTAATCTATTAAAATATTTTATTGAATGTCTAATTTTTGTAAGAATTTTATGGAAAATTTTATAGGAAATTCTATTTGTGGTAATGATTTCTTTATCAGTAAAGCTGAAAATATCAATCCAGGAAAGTCGTCACTTCTAATCATTTAAACTTCATTAAAAATCAAAAATATTATTATATTCGATAAGAAATTAAGTTTAAATATTATTATTACGTTTAAGAAGAGTTTACGAGTATATAATTATGATAAACTTACATTTGTTTCAAATTCTGTAGTTATGTCAACAGAATCTTCCATTATAATATTGTTACTACCTTGCGACAGAGAATATTTTGATGCTATTCCAATAGAATTAAATATAAAAATATATAAATATAAAATGTTCTTTATTCGAAGCAGTGATTTAATACATAAAAGGAATTAAAATTAGAAATAAATAAATATTTTTAATTCGAGAAGTATAAGAAGTCCGCTTCTTATACTTCTCTATTTTTACAGTATTTCTTTCTTAGAATATAGAAAAGAAATACCGTAAAACATTGTATAAATAAACTTTATATTTTGTTAAATATTTCCCAAAGATTATGTTAATTTCTCTAATTATCATAAATATTCTTTAATCTCTGGAAATAAAGGTACATTTCTATTCACCTCTACATACAGATATAAGATAAAATAATCATTGTGAAATCTAGTTGCTGTCTTAACTGATTTTTGAATCATCCCGCATTTTAATAGACTTTTAATATGCAAAACTTAATTCCTCAAGTAAAACAATGGTTTAACATAACATTTTCTCGGATTAGACAATTTAATACTTAAAATTTTAAAAATAAATAAATTTTAGTTTAAAAATGTGAAATAATTTAATACTTCAAATTAAATGTAATGACAATTACTTATTGAAACATTAAAAATGAAAAAAACAGCAATGTTTTTTCATGCCATTTTAACAATGTTGTATGCAGGGGCGGATTTATTTATTGGCTACGCAGGGTCCAGCTCAACCCCCTTCCAGGGTTTTTCTTGAGTAAAGCCGGGCATCCCCTCTAAAGATTTCTGTATCTATTGGTTATATGCAATTTAAACGTCTTTTAGTATCTTCACTTTTCGATACTTTCCATCTATTTTGATGGAATTCTATATAAAGATATTCCGGCTGTTTTCACTTAAATATATTGAAAAATTGTATTTTCTCCTTTCGAAGTCGATATCCTTATTTTTTGTAAGTGTTATTTGGCTTTAAAACTTTCTTTCTATGATCAGATTATACGTTTCGTTTAAAAAATGACGATTTTGATTTAAAAGTAATCTTTTAAATATAAAGTAATGCCTCTTTATATAGAATGTTTCAGTACAAAATTAATTTGTATATAGATTTATCTGTAATTTTTAAAGCATTTTTCCTTAGAGTAAAATGCATCAAACCTGTGAATAGCGGCCACTGTTAAGAATATAAGAATGACCGCTGTTTAGAGGTTGGGTGTAAAACTACTGAACACGAATCCACAGTCAGTGTTCAGTGGTTCTATCCTCTCTTCCACTGATAGCCCAAAGTATAAAACTAACCTTTAAAAAATGAGTGTAAATGGGTATATATTGCATAAAATAAGATATGCCAATGTTTATTATGTTAAATTTGTATGAGTCTGTGCTTTGACTGGATAACAAAATTCATTTAATACTTTTCTCTTTACACGTATTCCTTTAAAATATTAATTTATTTTTAATTTAATCAAATTAGCAATAGTAAATTTTAAAAAATAAACAAATTTCCGTAAATAAAATAATAGATATGTGTATACGTTTACTCGCATATTCACATAAAAACCAATATAAATTACTTAATGTGTAAATTGTTTACGAATTGTATACAAATGTAAATGAATAATTATAATTATTCATTTACATTTGTATACAAAATTTACATTATAATGTAAATTTACATTGCAGTTAATTACCTTTGTATATTTATGAATATTGTTCTAAATTTTGATAATAATTTATATACAAGAATGCTGTAAAAATATTTTTACTTTCAAAAATCAAAAGGCTTGAAACTTAAACTATTTCAAAAATATTTAAAATATAATGTTGTTATAAAGTAAATTATACAATTTTCTTGGTAAAAGCTTTTATTTATTTATTTTTAATTACTCATAAACTAATAGCAATCACTCACATGAATAGTCACGGATCAAATTAAATACGAAATCATATTGAACACCGAATTACAAGTAACATTAATTAACAGAGGGAAATTATCTGTAATTGAAATTTAATGCCAAATATATTATCTTAGAAAGTTATCGTTAAGATTTATAATTGTTCCTTCAACAAATATCGACTCCATCACCGACTTTCACAATCGAAATGGGTCCAGATAAATAAAGTTCTCTTTCTTATTGACTTTACATCTGCTGAGTAGAGTCTTGTTTGTGTTGGGGATTTTTCTAAATCTGTTTCATGTTAGATTAGATCTTTATAGAAAGTACATCGACCCCAAAACTGAATGGCACATTTAACTGAAAACTTTCATTAAAAATGTATTTTTTACATAAAGATCTTCTCTTGTTTCCCTGGGAGGATATTATGGAAATTTGCTCCTATTTAGATGGTATGCACGTGAAGAAAACCCGGGTGGCCACTTTAAATATAGCACTTATAAATATTTCAAGAAGATTTAGCGAACAAATTTTTAATATAATTCAATATTAGAGAATAAATTAATGGAAAAAAAATCATATTTCTCAGCTACCGTAAATATTTTACCGCTATATTATAACTGAACTCAATTTTCCGTTACTCAAATAAATAAAACTTCAATTTAAAAAATATATATATTTTAAAGACAAATGTAAGATGAATTTAGTGAAATATTCAAGATAAACTTTCATATATTTTAAATTAGCGTATTATAAGACAATTTCCGTTTAAGAAATATTTATTTAAAAACTGATCGATTGCTAAATATTTTATCAAGATAATCCAGAAATTGAAACAATTGAAACCGTAAAAATCCATTGAATGATTATCAAAATGGAAATAGAAGGGTAAAAACCACCCATATAAAGTTTATATAAATTTTATGTATAAAACGAAACATAAATTACGACCTCTTTCATTATAAATAATTATAATTTTGTAAATAAAATTGAATTTAAGTTTGAAACTTGATTTATTGTTAACCATAAAAAGAATAGTCTGAGAAAAAAATACATCTCAACTATTTCTTGTAAATTATTGTTTTCCTGTCAAGTTAAAATTAAAAGTAATTTATTTTTATTGTAAGAAATTGCATTTGTTATTTTCAATTAAAGAAGAAATACGACTTTAAATTTTTAATTTACCAATTAATATGTTTTTAATGTTTATTCTGACATTTCTAACTTCTTTGAAATTCTTAATTCTTTGATTTATAGCGAATATACTCTACATGCAATTAATTTTTGTAATTTACTTTTTCCTCGTTGCAACTGGAAGCAATGGAAGTTTAAATTATTTTCTAAATTAGAATAAGAAAAATATATACTCGTATATATATTTGTAACTTTATCTGTTAGAATAAAGCTTTTTCCAGTAAATGTTTCAATGTAGCCTATAATGTTAATTTGCATAAAAAGTAAGTAAAAACTACAACATTCACAAGAGAATATTTTATAAATTATTAAATTAACAAATAATATATTGTATAAAGACTTTTTGGTATTCAAAGATTGGATTATATATTAGTATATGATGAAATGAATAAAAGTTATGGCAACTTGTAACCTCTCTTGCAGATGGACATTAAAAAGTAATGCTTTTTATATGGAAAAATCCTTTTTAAAATTTCTCGAAAACGAAAGCTGATAGAACTGAACAGTTTCCTGAGTTAGAATCTCATTTAATTGCATTATCCTACGGGTTCAGAATTTTGAAAATGACTTTGACCTTACCATGACTTATGATTCGATGAGATTAACTTTTAGTCAATTTTCTTCACGATATTGAATTAATTTGAATTTATTCTGGAAAACAGAATAAAAAACTGTAACGATTGTAATTTCATCTACATATATTAAGACGGATATGCTAATATAACCAATTTTTATATTGTTGTTATAATATCGTGAATGCGAAATAAATCATGAATTATACGTTGAATAACTATAAGGTAAAGAGGAAGATCTCCGTGAAGAAATCAATAATTAATGCTGAAGTACTTGTTAAATTTTTGATTTATTTATAGACAATTAAGATAAATTATAACCGAGATTTAAGTTGTTAATATATTAAGTTTTTATGGAAACTGAGTCAAATTTTTGTCATTAATATCGATAAATACAACGCATGTTTTATGTAATGAATTTAAATTAGATTGTTAAGTAAGAAAAATGGAAGAGAAAATTCAACATTTCTTATTCGAATAGCTAAGTTCGTTGAAATGTATTTATGATAATGTTTTCGAGGATTCAATATTCTTCTGTGCTGGAGAACAATTAAAAGGATTGCATCCGGAAGGACTTTCTATGGGAAACAGGCCCAAGCTGGGTGTTAGACACGAGAAGAAAAGAAAATTTCATGTGGCCAGACCGTCGGTAAGGTGAGAACCTACGACCGGTGTTCAGATCCATTCGGCCATTGGTGAGCCCGCAAAGGCATTAGGAAGAATTGAAACAGGTTCTATTATGTTTGATTAATTCTACTTTCATAAATTATTAAATAATATGTTTCAATTTAGGAGGAATATAACGCAGGAAAAAGGAAATAGGCAATAATTATCTCCGACAGCTTAAAGAATATTTAAGAAACAGAAAATTGATCCAGTCCCATAATTACTATATACCGTAGAAATAATTCTACGGTAGAAAATCCCAAGTTGTCAGTCTGACAACTTGGGACTTTTCCGGTTTTCTTCCCATGTCTAACATCTAAATAAGATCATGTTGATATTCCTCCTAAAAGGAACCATTCTTGGCAAATTACCCATAACTCCAAATTTAATCATAATTAATTCTCGATATCTTTATGTCAATAATTAATTAGTCAGTATAAAATGTGTAACATTCTAATAAAACTTTGAATACCACAGGATGAACAAAAGTTGGTTAATCTCTACCCACTATTTAGAAACTATTTATTGGAAAATATGATCTAGAATCCAGAAAACATATTTTTACAATTGAAAAATTTTAATTTGTAACTTCAGAAAATATAGCTTTAATCATAATTACAATGTAGTTAAGTATTAAGTTTCTGATTGACTAAGTATATTTCTCTTGTTCATCTAATTAAGAATGGAATGAAGAGTCGTGTTTTCTTCTTCCCGAATATCATTAAAAGCTTCTTACATGTAATTAGCACCCTCATTGATTTTTCCTTTGAGGGAGATTCTCTTATATTGATAAGTTTTGCTTTTCGAATAATTTTTATTAGTAAAATTAAATATCCTCTTTCAGAACTGTATGAATATTAATCTAGTTAGACACATATGGATTTTTAAATAATTAATTAAATCATAAAATAATTATGTAGACACTTAATTTTCAACTAGTAGTTCGCAATCCACTAGTAGAAACAGCCTAATATTGAAGATCGTAACGTAAAGTATTGTTATATTAAATCTTATATATAAAATTCTCGTGTCACAATTTTTGTTACCTTACTCCTCCGAAACGGCTTTACCGACTTTTACCAAATTTGATATGCATACTCAGTAGGTCTGAGAATCGGCTACTATCTATTTTTCATACCCCTACACCATTTCCCCCCTTTCAAAAATATATTTATATATGGATTAAGGCTTTTATGTCCAACAGATGGCGCTAACTTCCGACTACCTAAGTTTGTTTTTCTGTGAGGCATTCTGCTTTTCTGTGAGAATGGACTGAAGCAGATCATTTTCTATCTATCTATATAAATAAAATATAACGTTCGTTTGTTCCTACCGATTCCTTTGAAATTTTGACACAACGTTGCATTCGAATACGCACGTGTTTTTATATAATTTACATGTCGAAATTCCCCCCAGTGGGGGGAAATGGACGGGATTACCGTGAAGAACTCGGCTTCTATTATACTATTTTACATGCGGTTTTTTGCGTTTTTAATTGCGTTTTAATAAGTTACGTCAACAGAATATACACTAAAAAGGGATTTTTCGATATTTCCCAGCGGGAAAAGTGACAGGATTAAGGCTTACTGTGAAGAACTCGGCTTTTATTATACTATTTTAGATGCGTTTTTGATTGCGTTTTAATAGGGTACGTCAAGAGAATGTACACTAAGAAGGGATTTTTTGAAATTCCCCCCACGGGGGAAGTGTTATACATTTATAATAGATACATTTTGAGCCACAACAACGCGTGGCCGGGTCAGCTAGAAATTACCTAGAAATAATTTATATGGCAAAACAACGTTTGCCGGGTCAGCTAGTTAGTAAATAAATTTGTAGCAAGAAAACAAAATTAATATTATTAATTTTGTTAATTCTATATAAGGAAAATGAAAATAAAACGACCAAATTTAACATATTAATTTATTTTTTAGGTTTTTAATTAAATCTATTTTTTGTTTGATTTTATTATTTTTAAAATAAAAATTAGAAAACAAACTGCAGTGAAATAGTTATGTAAATATTAAATTTTATTCGAGTTGTTTATTATCCTCCAATAATAAATTGAAATTTTAATGGAGGCTACATAACTAAGGATTTCTCAATAATTGTTTATGTAAAGATAAATTCAATTATTGAATTGAATTACTAAACCTTGGAACAAATTCATTTCCAATTTGATTAAATATAGGAAATGCTAAAACTTTTCCTCAAAACTATAACAGTATTATTCAAATCATATTGTCAAACGAAAGACATAAACATTGACACTATTCACGCAAAAATGAAGATAATTTAGAATTTAATTCCATGTTAAATTGTATAACGTTAAATCTCGACGAGGATTCAATAAAAATATTTGCAATTTGAAAAAAAATAATATTTTTAATGTTTTATTAATCCCTCTTTTTTACAGTACAAGAATACAATAAAACTTTCAGTTACTTTCTTTCGTATGTTCTTCTGTAAGTAAATTAGCACACAGTGGGTGAATAGATAAAACTATTGAATAGTAGTTTGGTCGCGGGTTCGTTCCCGACAAACGGGCTGGTCACCTGACGATTTCCGGGTTTTCTTCGGATGTATAACACCTAAAGGGACCATTCTCTTTATAAGTTTATAATGAAAAAAATTCTAAGATTTTTAGTTGTTGGAGAACGTCCACGGTATACAGTTTAATGTATACCGGCGCTTTAGAAAGTGCACATTAACCGCATAATGTGCGGTTAATGTGCACTTTCTAAAGCGCTAAAATTGAATTTATTTTAAAAATCTTTTATAATTACAATAAATATAGATAAAGAAACAAGAAACTGTAAAACAATTGTTTAATCATTAACAAAGCATACGTAAATTTAATTGCAGATAACGTAATAGCAAAAAATATTTTTATTAGGTCTTTCGATCATTTTACGTCAGGTCTTTCTAAGGGTTGGTTACCAGGAGTTTTTGGCATTTTCTTCATGTTTTTAGCATCTGTTTAGGTGATAAGCACGTGAAGAAAACCCGAAAAGCTCCACGTAACCAGCTGTTAACTAAAAGCCAACCCTCGACCTAATGTTAATTGGTTTTATGCACTCGGTCACCGATGAGCTCTTGAAGAGTATGTATAAATAATTTCGAGTTACAAACGACAGTGTTCTCATCAAATCACGTGACTTCAGACACTCGAATCTCTGTACAGACTTCATTACTACATATAATTGTAATTGTTCGAGATACTTCACTTTATCGCCATACTCGATTTATTGCCAATTGCAACAAAAAAGCAGCGTTAAATAGAAGAAGTTTAATTGAAATATTAATGAAATTAATTATAGATCATGTAGATTTCATTTAGATTAAATAAATGCTCTTGAAAGAAAATAAATTCTCTCAAATAAAAATTTTAGAAATTAAATAATTTCGCTCGACTAAAACAATATTGTTTTTTTTTAAATTTAATATTTTATTTGCATATTATACAAATCAACCTTAAAATAAAATAAATGTAGGCAATTTTTAATGAAGAATGAAATGTTTAAAATATTAATGATTTATTCTTAATTAATAAATATTTTTTTTTATTTGAATATAATTATTTTTGTAATATAAAATATTCAGTAAAAATTTTAAAAATATATTTTAAATTTTAAAAATATATTTAAAATTTTTTTAAAATTTTACAGTTAATTTAATATTATAAGTTCATTAATTTGCCGTACAACGTAGTTGTAAATACAGTAAAAAGAAAACACTTGAAAGGATTACAATTCCTTAATAACAGCTACTTACCAATACAGTGTCTGCGGGGATATATCTTAATGACATTGTTATTACGTGATCAACAGATTCATCAACAGACATTCAGACAGTATGGTTTATATCAAATTTTTACGCTTAAAAACATCACTATAGCAAGATTAGCTTATTACTGTGGGGACGAGATCGAATAACGTTTCATGGACGATAAGTTCCAGATATTTCGAGCACCGTCATTTCCCAACTCCATTGTCGGCTGGCCAAACTCACAATAGATAAGGGGGCAAAGGACTCGTTTAAAGTCCATAGGAAAAAAAGAGGCCAAAAATAAAAAGGGAAAAAGTACGTGTAAAACAAACATGCTATTCAGCAAAACTTTAGAAAATTTAGTAATTAAATTAAAAAGCTTTAATCAGAATAAAATGATTACACTAAAAATAATTACAATATTTACTGAATTATAATTATTTATTTATTAAATAATTAGTATACCCTTTATTTGTGTTTGTGTATTTAATCTTCTATTTCTGAAAATGTGATGAGGTCAAATGGGAGCAACTCATCAATTTGAAGTGTCTTATTCGAGTAAACAAACTTTTCTTTTATTAGTTTAAATTACAGTAAATAATTACTTTATAATGAATGAATTATTATGGAAGTAATGATTAATTAATATATATATACTTAATGATTTATCAGTATAATTCATAAGATTACATAAATAATTTTTATTATTCACTCGATATTTTTTATGAAATTTCCTTTAGATATTCCATTTATTGTATTTCACACACATCATCATTAAATACATCTTACATTCGTTTATTCTTTAACTTTGATATAATTTATAAATAAATAATGGAAACAAATGAAATGTCATCAAGAGTAAAGGTTACTAAAACGTTTGGGAACAAACTACTAATTATTGTTAAGCTATTTAATTACAGGATTATCAATTAATTATAAATTCTGTTTACAATTTGATTAATTCGAAGTATTTAATGTAATGAAATAAAAGTTTTTCTTTTATTGTTTATAGATAAAGGTTGAATAAATTAAAAACCTTGTTATCGAACAGAATACTTAATTTGACTGATGGTAATTGTTGATCATTGAAGAAGTTGCCTATTCGTTAACGAAATTGAAGAGTCAATATTGATTATTGAGACTAGAAAGTACTTCGTTTGCATTGAAATGAGCAGATAAAGTAAAAAAAAACTGGGCTTAATTTAAAGCATTAAAGAGAGAAAAGTTGAAGTTTATGAGAAAAACACGTGAAATCCTATGGGAAAGAGGGTGAAGTTTAGTGCTTTTCTGTTCAATTTCTGCTGACTTTATTCAAATGACAACTAGTTTTATCCTGTTTTCACAACTTAAACTCACAGTAAATGTTATCATTAAATTTATAAAATGTTTTTTTTCTTATTTAATCGCTAAAAAACCTCTAATTATCTAAGTGAAACTAATCAAAAACCGTACGTCATCTACTCAAAGTAAACGTGAAAATTACTTTATATTGCGTATATAATGTTATTATTATTATAAGTAAAATAACAATTTTTATATGTAATTTTAATTAATTTAAATCAAATTAATCTATTTTAGCAGGAAGATATTTTTAGAGTATTAAACACAAGAGTGTTATTTCGGAATGCATTTCGATAAAATTTTAATTAAAATCTAATATATTTTATTTATTTAATAATATGACAATCAAACATTCTTATAAATTAATATTATTACAATATATACATGAAATGATATTGATCCAAATTATTTTGCATCGAATTATTCAAATTAAAGCCTTAAAATAATTTATGCAAATGCAGAAGAATATAAAAAAGTATTTAATTATATTCATTAAATATAAAATAATTATTTAAAAACGCATCATAAACTTCATGTTTTATTCTTTAAATTATTTATATAATTTTACGTCTTGATTACTCTTTAAGAACAAATGTAAATATGTAACTAATAATCCATTATCTCTTTTAAAATAACAGAAAAACTTTAAAAAAACAGCAATTTCTTCGTTACAATCAATTTAATTAGTGAGAATGCTTCATTTTCATAATAAAAAACACAACAAACTTACTTAAGTATAAAAGGTTCCTTCATCAAGTAGTGTAAGTAATGCTTCCTCCTTAAAATTAACTGACCTTTTACTTAATGAAAACGTTGAGAACGGTACACAAAAAAAGTAAAATGTTTGCTTTTAATCAACCAAAATTGTATTTTTATTAAATTGTTTTAAATACATTTAATTAATTTACTTATCTTCTATTCAAACTTAAGTTAATTTATAAGAATATCATATTTTATTTTATTTTTATTTTTCCATAAAACAAGAAGAACGAAAAATTCAATAAAAACAAAAATACAACACTTAATGCAATACAATACAAATAAAATAAAAAAATATTTCTAACTTCGATATACTGATTTAATGGATTAAGTTTATTTTCGTGTTTCCTAAAATATTTTTTGACATTTGAAAAATGCAGTATTTTTTTTTTTTTCCTAAGTTTCAGAATATTGCTTAGTTTTAAACAGGACTCACCTATAAATAAACAACTCACTAATTAAATTGATGTTATGAAGAAATTGCTGGGTTTTTTTCTGTTATTTTAAGAGAGATAATGGATTATTAGTTACATATTTACATTTGTTCTTACAGAGTAATCAAGACGTAAAATTACTTAAATAATTTAAAGAAATTGAAGTTTATGAAGCACTTTTAAATAATTATTTTATATTTAATGAATATAATTAAATACTTTTTTATATTCTTCTGTATTTGCATAAATTATTTTAAGGTTTTAATTTAAATAACTATAAAACACTTCTAAATAATAATAAAAAGAACTTACTTTTCATTCTCTATATTGATTCATTCAGAAATAAACTTTAGATTTAAAATTCAGGCATGAAATTTATCAAGGTTTAAAAAGGAAAGGATTAAAAATCTCTTTTTTTTGTATTCAGTATGGAACTGCGTCACAGAAAAGCTTCGATTCTATCAGTTTGATGTTTGTTTTCTTTCGTATTGATTTTTTATGCAGCATTAACTTTCCACCCATTATCGAGTTTCGTTTCTCACGTTAATAAAAATAACCTTTCTTATAATATATCTTTCTCTATAAACTTGAATGGCAAAGCTTACAATTTTCATTATGATCCCTACCTTGAAATCATTTTTATCAATTTATTTTAACAAATATATAGTTTTATTCATAGAATAATTAGTAATATTCGACAAATAAAGTTACCGTTCAAAACGTGTTCTGCTGAGTGGATTAAATAACAACACTGGTGGTTGGTCGTGGGTTCGCGCCTTACCAAAAGGGGGAATGTACAAGTGAAGTTTCTGGTGCAAACCCGCTACTAGTGTACAGTGGTTTAATCTTCTTGATCACTAGTGAGTTTATCAATATTGAAGTAAATAATTTGTTAATAATGTAAATGAATATGAGATACAATTTAGCAATTATACAAATATTAATCTGATAAAATATTTATGAGAATATTGTTAAAAAGTGATATAAATTTCTTAAAGCATTATACATCATAACATCATTTCTAAATGAATATAATAAATTAATTTTATAAAATTTAAGGAATTTATTTTAATTGTCGTGAATAAAACTAAGTTTTTTTTCTTTTCTTTTAAATAAATTTCGTTAGATTCTATCCTGTAAAATAATTTTCTTGTCTTTGATCGTGACTCATTTGCTATCTCATCCATAATTTATTCGAAAGAATTGATATCGATTGCCCTATAAATAAATAATTTATGAAAATACAATTGTTTTGTGACACACCCTTTATATCAAATCGATTCGTCTAGATTTCTACCAAGAAATATTTTCGGTACTCACTCAATAATATAGAATGCAGTTTATGCAAAAACACATTATTCATATCAAAGATAAGTACCGGTACATTTTATTTAAAATCGGCGTGTAAAATCTTTTATCTATGAACATTTCTGACCCAAGTTATAAAGCATGTTAGCAGAGATTCTCTCTTCCTATGGAGTATCTTTATAACTATGTTTTTAACGCTTTTCGATTCAACATATTTCAGACTTCTGTTGCTCTATAAAATTTAAAATCCCTATTCTAAGTTTGCTTCGTTCGATTTAAGGTTAAAATCTGCTTGTTTCTGTGTGAACTTTAAATAAAAGTTTCACTGTAAAAACTTTTCTGTAGACTTTATATTTACAAACCTATAAATGTCGACTTTAATTACTGTATTTAGTGTTTTAATTAATTGGTTTTATTGTACAGATTTGTATGTATAATACATAAAATCAACTTTTTTATTGTTAATTATTGTAGAATGAGTAGTTATAATTTTTGTTTGTAAATTTTTTGTAAAAATACAAAGAAGGAAACTCATTTTCTGAAGCATTTTTGTAAATGTTTTCCATACAAATGTGGTTTGGCACGCAACAAATCTGTGTTTTTTCTTGTAAAAATATAAGAAATTAAGCTCTAAGCTCTATTCATTGGTTTATAAAATAAATAAATAGATATAAAGGTTAAATCATTAAAAAACTGAAGTAAACAATTTTATTTTTGTATAATATATTTCTGGATTTCTTTGAACTTCTATATGAAGGTTCGTTTCATCGAGTGTAAGTAAAAAACTTTATTTAAAAGATAAAATATATAAATTTTAATGATAAGTAAAGTAATACATATATATATTTATTTATACTTTAATAAAACTTCAAAAATATTAAATATATTATTTTAAAATAATAATAAAATTATGTATATACTAAAGTATAACTTTTCTTGAATTATTTATAAGCTAGAATTTCATAAATATAAACAGAAAACCTGTGAAAACGGACATCGCACTCTACCGAATCTTTTCCGTTTAGACAGGTTTTACTGTATTTATTTTATTATTAAAATTATATCGAATTTATGTTAAAATAAATTTCATATTTACTGTAATTATTAAGTTTATAACATAATTAAACCTGTGTACAATGGACCCCTATGGGAACATAAAATAAGCCGTTGTTTGCATCTCAAAAAAAAAAAAAAAAAAACGTTACTGGTAAAATGGCAGGTGTATAGAGGTGTTCATCATTGAAGGAATATATATATATATATATATATATACATACATACATACATATATATATAAGTTTAATAGCAAATATCATGTATAAAGTGGCGAAATATAAAGAATTAATAACATTTAAACGGGTTAAAATCGAGTTTAAATGATTACACTCTCTTAGTAACATTGGAACAATTCGGTTAGCTGATTTTTGGCCACTAGAAATATATATGTATACATTATACAATAAAACCTGTGTAAATCGGAATTATACCGTATCGAAATTTTATTCCGTTTAAGCAGGTTTGTTTTATTTGAGTTCTATTTTAGACAGGTTTTACGGTATTTAATTTATATTAAACTATAAAAACACATCAAATTATAATAGAATAATATTTTATAGTAGTTTAAAGTAAGAAATCAATGTGTCAGTAAAATTTCATAAAAAATAGCTATAACATTATATAAAATAAATTATAATCTTTGAATTATTTGCTGATACGAATTGATGACAATGGTGATAATTTTATGAGTGTAACAATGGCATTTTAAATAAGATAATTTATCAAGGAAGATAAATTTAATTTAGATTTTTATAATTACTTAAATTAATCATTTTGATAAAATTATTGGCTCGATAAAATAGAAAAAAATGGGAAAAATTAGAAGGAAAATAATTGGAAATAATCGATTTATCGATTCTCTTGATGCAGATTTATCATCAAAGCAGAAAAGTAATTAAGACAAGACACCGAAAAAAACCTTTTTAAACTTCAAAATCTGTAAAACTTTTTAAAATATTATATATATTTTTTAATTAATATTCATTAAATAATACAATTCTTCATTTTTAAAACGAAATTCTATCCATTTATTTGTAAATAAAACTTAAGAAGAATATTGTTTAGAAAATTAAAATTTGAATACTTTATTTTAATAAAAGTTTCTATGTAAAAATATAAGAAATTTGGGATAATTTACTACAAATTAATGAGAACATTCCATGTTTATTTGTTATAACAACAATATGCTTTTTAATTTTATAAAATATCAATTATTTGTATTTTTTAAAAACATTTTACATCATTATCTATTCAAGATGGAGAATATAATAAAAGATTTTGAATATTTTCTTATTGTAAACGTCATTATTGTAGTTTTTCAATAGAAAGAAAAAGAAAATAGAAAGAAAGTAGTTTTTATAGTTTTATTGTAGTTTTTTCAATAGAAAGAAAAAAAAATGTAGACATTCATTGAATGACAAAACTCAACTTACCTCATTTGCTATTGATGGCCTTTCAAAGGATACTTTTCAAAAAATTCAGATATTCTTGAAAATTTTCTGAAAAACGTTTTCAAAATCAAAAATATATATAAATTAAACATTGTAAAAACACAAAATTTTAATATTTAGCATATTAAATTATTACTTTTCCTGCTCTGTTATGTGTAACAGAGGAAAAATATGGCAATCGGTCAAGAAATGATCTCCAAGATTTTTACATTTTTTGTCTCAGGTAAACCCTTGAAACGTTAAGAAATGCAAAAAAATTCAGGGGATTTTCTGTATGTATTGATGTTAGTATGTGTATGAGAGAGGGACTATTTTATTTGCCCTCTTTGAAGCTTAATAACTCCTGTGCTCTTTGTAGAAATTTTCTGAAAGTTTTCAGGAAGGTTTGTGTATTAAGGGCATTGATGCTATTAAAGTTTGGTGGTTAAAGGTCGGGTGGGAAGATAAAGAGGGTCGTGTGTCATATCTCGAGTAAGGAAGGACATATTGACGATTTTACTCGTTATTAGCGTTTACAATATTTTTTAAAACCCACCCCTACCCTCAAAATAAAGATTTATTTTTCATTTTATAGTAATTAAAAATATAAAAAGTTTTTGTAATAAAATATCATAATAGATGGCGCTACATACGCAGTTTTAAATGTTCCCGGTAAAGTTAAGCAACTGGTTACTGGATTTTTTAAAGCTTATTTAAATTTTTAAAGATACTTGAAAATGTTTAAAGTATTTATTCAATATACCTTGTATAGGCCTATATAAAATAGAATTTTTGTCCCTTTTCTACAGATTTTAATTCTCTTTGATCAATCTGTACCAAATTTTTCTTTCTTTCTCTTGGACCCGGCGGAAAATATGAGCTACCATAAAACTTCGACATTCCACTTACCCTCTGAAAAGGTGGGGTGTCGAAAATATCTGTGTAGAGTATTTCCGAAAGTGCTGTGTTTGAATCTTTGAATCCATCTAATTGATTTCTTAAACCAAGTAATAATTGGAACAATTGGAATTTGACAGTAAATAGCTTGTTTACAGTTAAAATTAGAGATATTTTCTTTGTCTTGAATTATCTTATTACCCAGAAGGAATCAATGAGTATTTTTTCCTTGAAAGACAGAATTGTTTCCTTCAAGGAATCAGCTACCTGACCGATGAGATTGCGGTATCGGTATTTATATTGAAAAACTACTGAGTAATGCATTGTTAACAAGCATTTACGTATAACATGTACTGTACATTGAGGTTTTCAAAGGTGTTGAATATCTGGCTTATTAGCTTCGAAATCTTATTAATAAAATAGAAATCAATTATTAAGATACGACACGAACATCAAAACTTTGCAGAAAATGATGAGAGACAATTTTAGAGACGATGAATTCGAATCTGGAATGAATTAGCCGTGAGAGCCCATCATTTACTCGAAAGCCAATAAGAATTCAGTGATTAAGAAATCAATCAATGAAAATAATCTTTGAGTAAGCAAGTCAGCTATAAATTTTACAGGCAATAAATTTTAAACTTAGAATATTTGAATGCACACCAACGAAGCAGAGATGCATGTGTTTTGTCAAAATAGGGTACTCTTCCTTATTATATAAAAAAACAGATAAGAATGACGTCAAAATGACAAAAGAATGCACATTATTCTGAAAAATCATCTCAAGTGTTGCACCATAGATGTTATTAAGTGTAATTTAGTGTAAACGAAAAGTTACTTCGAAGATCTGTACTTTTTAATATGAAAAAAAGTAGAAGAACAATTAGAAATTTCAAAAATATCTTGTTGAAATGTTCGTCACACGTCTAGTATTATACTAGAGTAAATATTCTGTGCCTATATTGTGTTATAAAATACAACATATACTAAATATTTTGTCTAGTATAGAATATATACTAAATAATTATTGTGCATGTTGTATTTTTATAATAAAATGTATAATTACTTTTATTAAAATTATATTTGACTTATGCTTGCTTTTTTATATAATGAGATATGTTACTTAATCTAGAACACTTATTTTATATTGTGCTTTTCTGGTTAGTTAAGCATATACAGTATGATGTTTATAGAAGAATATATAGGGCTTACACTTATACAGAATAACAACTAGGAATTAATTTTATAGGTTTTTAAAGCAGGATTAATGAAAATTTTTGTAAAATTTCATATAATTTAAGTTCTATTGAGGGAATTTTTCGGTTGGTCTGTCCTGAATATTTAGGTCCCGTCCTTCATCATCCAACTCCCTTCATTGTGAGCCTGACCCGGCTCACAATGAAGGAAGTTGGATTTTTATTGGACATTTTTATAAAAATTTTAAATTAACAAGGCTCAGTTCTCAGTATAAAAGCAGTATAAAAATTTATTTTGCTTAAAGTAATTTAATTTTCTATTAATTTAATTAGTGCCCAGAGGCGAAAACAGTCAAAAATTGAGTCATTATCAATAAATTTGTTTATCAATTAACCTCTTTCCTAATGAATTTAAACATAGTTTTCTTTAATTAAATTAATAGAAAATTAAATTACTTTAAGCAAAATAAATTTTTATACTGCTTTTACACTGAGAACTGAGCTTTGTTAATTTAAAATTTTTATAAAAATTTTTATAAAAACTGTACTAATATCAAATCTAAATTACAGTTATGTATTAATGCCGTTTTAACTACTTAACATGGATCTGTTGATCTGTTTTTAAATTGATGAATGAGCACAGATATATTTTTTAATTACTTTTTAAAGCTAAAATTAGGCCAAAGTATATATAAGAACATTGGACTGCAATTATTCTCTTAAATAAATTGTCTTTTATGAGGATACGATAGCAGCACAGGTTAACCTGTGCTGCCCTCGCAATCTCATAATCTATAGAAAATAATAACTGAGTTTCCTTACCAAAAAGTTAGAAAAACGGGAACAATTTTTTTCCTGTTTAAATTAATCTACTAAAGTTTGAATAAATAAATAAACATGGTCTTGTTATATAGGGATTGCATGTCAGGTACTGCGCAAAACGAAATTTCGTGTCAATTTATGATCTCTTAGTTAGTCTCAGATGATTATACCCGGACATTTATGCAATCATGTATGGTACGATGCTTTACTTATGTTTTTACTATATATATCGAAATTCATAATAAAAATAGTCAGCCTGTGTATTAATATTCAGAATTACTTCTTTGCATGTAAGAATTTGCCATTCGCGTAAACGTAAATATTTTAATGTTGCGTGCTCACCGGTGGCCGAGGAGATAAAACCAGTACACCCTCGTAATTTTGATCGTGGACTCGCGCTTGTGTCATGTGGAGATCTCCAAATTTTCCCCACACGTCTAACATCCAAGTAGGAGTCGTTGAAGCTCCTTCCGGGAAGCACTCTCCTTTGGCAGATGACCCATATATTGCGTTGTCTTACACTATTAATCCAATCTAATCCTGAGTAAAATTAGACCGTACTGTATTCTTTACTTGTTGTTATTGTAAAAGTCATTATAGAAAAGTTTATATTATATCAACACGCAACTAGATCATTATTAATCTAGTTGCGTGCTGATATCACATCGCCTTTTTGTTTTGAACTTCTTACTTATTTTCGGAAAACATATTAGATTTTTTGAGAATAAAGTGTAAATATTGTGCAACCTATTCTTAACAGAATAACTGATATAACAACTTATACATAAGCACATAAAGTCTATGCTTATAACTAAAGGGTGGAATTTAAATAAATAAATATATATTATATAGAGTAACACAAGGAAGAATAAGGAAGAACTGAACGGATACAAAACACACATAATAAAATAGTATTTTGTATAAAACTTTGTATATAACTTTGATAATATAATGGTCAAATGGGAGGGTTAAACCATGAGACCTGTGTGCAAATTTGAATACAGTACTGCTTATTTTATTTGTATTTACGTTTTCATGCAATCTATTGGTTTGGATTGATGAGAAAGGTAACTGAACATTTGTATGATCTTTCTCCTGGAAATAATTTCTTTAAAAAGCCGCCTGTTATTCATTCAACTTTTTAAAGAAAACCCGGAAAACTCCACTGGTTAGTCCATTGATGAGACACAAACCCGCGATCAATTATCAATGCTCACTGGTTTTATCCACTTGGCAACT
The DNA here is from genome assembly GCF_030686945.1 of Centruroides vittatus. Classification (NCBI taxonomy): domain Eukaryota; kingdom Metazoa; phylum Arthropoda; class Arachnida; order Scorpiones; family Buthidae; genus Centruroides; species Centruroides vittatus. The sequence goes on from NW_027121950.1 coordinate 40,811, forward strand.
AGTAGACCCATGCAATATAAACAAGACAATTGAAACAGATACAAATGCAATTTTAGCTTTTCTTAGATTAGTGGAGACCCTCACAAAATTTGCATGGAAGCTTGAAAATTATAATGCTATTGCTATTATTCTTCAAATATTGTTTCAATAAATATCCTTTTTAAATACAATTATTTTGTTTATTTTTTATTACATTCCTCAGAAAATAGGCCTTATTAGCTATAAGACCAATTTGTATTCCTTTCAGTCTTATTAGCTTATTAAGCTAATAAGGAATACAAATTCAAGACGAAATAACATTAAATTTTATACCATAAAACATGAAATTCTAAAATGCTTAGTGTAGTTTTTATTTTTCTTCTTTTACCTCATCACTGCTTTTATCTTAAATAATTAACGTAATTTTTGATAACAATTTATGATTGTTATATCACAAGAATTTTTATCTTATATGCCACATACTGTATGCAATTCGTAAATTACATATAACTGAATATACACGACAAATAATGTATTGATGCGTGTTGAAAAGATCTGGAGGATGATAACAGTAGTGAAGAGTTATAAAAACTTTAGCAGCTGTTTACTTGTCATTCATAACAGCTCGCTGGAGAGTTAATAATGTTATTTGATCCGTTCACTATGAAACTTTGACAGTAAACTGATCAAAGTTGTCCATTTTTATTTCAAAAATAGTATGTGTCTTTTTTTTAAACTAATGCTATATATAACATGACTAAGTTTTACACCAGAAAAGAAAGAATATTTCAAAAACAAAATCACAGAAATAGATACTTGCATAAAGAAAAATGAAATTTAAACAACTCTAATATGATTTTTGCATTATTAAATATTTTTATTAATTATAAAACATTTGTAATTTATTAATTTAAAATATCCTATAATATAAATAATATAAATTATTTGCTGTAACTTACGTAGGTATATTAATGTTAAATTTTAAATTACTATACCTACGTAATTCACAGAAAGATAAGACTTACTTCCTTACTTAGGAAGCTTTTAAATGATTAATTTAATAACATAGAAACTTAATATTATAAAAATTTAATTCGATTGTATATTATTTCGTAGTTTATACTTATAAAAATTAATTAATAATTTTAAAAATCTGTTCAATTTTCTTGAAATTTGAGGTTTTCAAGGATGTTCATCATCTATTTAAAAGAAGACTTAAAACAATAGCAAATTTTTTTATTATTTATAAATACTTTCAATTTACAAACAACCTGAGAACAAACAGCAGATAAAACAAAAGTATATAAGTACAGGCAGATTTTTAATTAAAAATTTATATTGGTTAAACATATTCTTTACAAGTACAATGAACAATTTAATTGAATTTAAAGACTATTGGCAATCGCTCTCCTTAACCAGGAAAAATAACAACATGGAGAATAGAGAATGGCATTCATATTTTCAAAAACTATAGTTTATTGTTATATAAAATTTCTTCTAGTAGTACAAGTCCCATATTATATAATATTATGATAAAAATTACTTGCAAAAGTAATATTACAACTAATATTGTTATTATTCCATACTGTGAAAGAATTACTACAGAACTGGTAGTTCTCGGATTCGCACCCCACTAACAGACTGACCATAAAGACTTTTCAGGATTTTCCTCGTGAGTATAACATCTAAATAGAAGCCAGTTTCCCACAAAAAGTCTTCCCTTAGAAATAGGAACACTCCGTCTCATGAAAAATCGTACGTTTCTTGTGTGCCTTATCCCATCAATCCAGTACGGAAACTTAAAAACTTTGTTTCGGTTACAATTATTATTTAAATAATATATTGGATACTTTCATTTATCTAATATATAATTTTGTTTTAAAATTAACTCAAAGCTAAGCTTAGTCGACTGCTTTCTTAACTGTTATATACAACAACTAGCAGGTAGGCTCGGCGTTGCTTGGGCAAAAGTAACGATAGCGATAATTAAGATTATTAAGTTATAGTCACAAAAGAAAGAGTAATTTCATCAACAAATTAAGTATTTCTAAAGAAAGGTCAAATTTGAAAATCGAATGTTCTAATATTGTTCGATTTTCACGACGTGTTCTGATTATATCGTTCGATTTTCATCGAATGTTCTAATGAAGAAAGATCAAGAAAAACCGAACTAATCTGTTTAAATTTGAAAATCGAATATGTTCTAACATATTACTCTTTTTCTTTTTTCTTTTTTTCCAGAGCCCACAAATCTTGCACATCACTTTCTCTTGTTCTCCATTGTTACTTAACACTTCCATTGTTTCTTCACACTATCATTGTTACTTAATACTTTGGTACTTAAATTTGGTACCCTAACTGTGTACCAAATTTCAACTTTCAACTCCTAACCGTTTTAGCGAAAATGAAGATTATTACGTTACAGTCAACCTTACCAGTTTTCGCAGAATGCAAGAATTGGGTCCTCCCTGTTTCCAGACTAATTACAGAATTTTTAGATGGGTCAAAAAATATGTTCGATTTCCCGCAAAAACGAAAAAGACTGCATCTGCGTCTTGCACGTCGCTTTCTCTTAACAATTCCATTATTACTTAACACTTCCATTGTTGATGGAAATGTTAAGCCTTAATCCTGACACTCTCCCCTGTGGGGAAGAATTTCGAAAAATCCCTTAGTGTGCGTTCTCGTGACATACCCTAACTGTGTACCAAATTTCAACTTTCAACTCCTAACCGTTTCGGCTCTGCACTGATTATTATTATTATTATCAACTCGTCTCGATTATATATATAGATAATCTAGAATTATTCACAGACTAGGCTGTTAAAAAAATAAAGTAATTAATTAAAAAAAACAAAATGTTAATTGCTTCTAACACGTTAACTCGTTTGAAACTTAAAATTTATTATAGTATTAAAGTGGCACATGGATTTAATTTGAAAAGTGATACTGGAAGAAAAATGATGGAAACTGAAGAAGAGATTTTGATGAAGTTGTACGTTTTATAGGAATTGTTTTGAGAAAATCATGTTATCAAATAAAAAAATGTCAATAAATCTCAATTAAATATGTAAGAAGTATTATCAAATATAAATTTCATGTTTTTCTGATCTACAGAAAATTCATTTTTCAAATGGTGATTATCAATAGAATTCGTGAATTATAAATAAATCTGAAAAGTATTGCAATACAGTATTTGAAAGAAAAAATGGCAAATGTATTTAAACTGTTTAATTTTTTAATAAAAATAGAAATAATCTCACATAGTAGGAAGGAACAGGATGGTTACACTATCAATTAATGCGGATTTGACTTGTGTAACATTATCATAAAATCTACACAATAATTGCATATTTGTTCCCATAATAATTGATTGGAGAAGAAATTTTTTCGCCAGTCTATAATAAATATGGATAGGATTAATGGATGCAACGCAAGACTCGGGTGCAACACCGCCAAGATAAGAGTGCTCCCGGGAGGACTATGGGAAACTCGCCCCTATTTAGGTGTTAGGCACGTGAAGAACCCAGGAAACTCCACTTGGCCAGCCCATTTGTAAAGCTCGATCTTACGATTAACTATCAGTGTTCCGTTGCAATAGCCACTCCGCCACAGATGAGCGTGATATTCCATTTATTCAAGTGTACGGAGTAGCGACTAGTCTTTTTCTTCAATAACTTTCCAAAATTTTTTCTTCGGTATTAAAACTTTAATATTAAAACAACGTTATAAGATTCATATGCCCGTATTAAATAATGTACTGTACAGTACATACCGAAAATGAATAAGTTCAATGTAAGAAAAACTCACGACATAGGAGGTTCGATTTTTATTTTACGTACTTTTTTCTGTTGTTTGTGGATTCTGTGTCTTTTCTTGTTCAGATTAATACAAAGAACCAAGGTAAACTGAAACTTTGAAATGAATATGTTTATGTACAAGAATAATGGCATTTATATTCAATCTCATTCTCACAACATTCTGTTGTTTACTGTCAATAAAGCTGGAAGAACATGCTATTTCTATGAATCGGTAAAACATGTGTATTTATTTTATATATATATATCCATTAATTTTATTTATTTTTTAAATACAGGTATATAGTTTGTAATATAATGTATTTAATAATATTTTTATTATTATCTAGAAGCTATTTACATACAGGATGTCTCAAAAATGTACCGACAAACTTTTAGGGGCGGTAGATAACATCTAAAAGAATGAGAATTGCATAGGAACCCATAACCGGAAACGTCACCGTAAATCAATAGGCGGCCGTACCTTTTACCATACCGCATGACCGTCGCGAACTATCTGATCTTTCTGCAACAGTCTACCGGCCTGACTTGAAGATGTTCCAGCAAATGTGAGACACAGCATGTGGTTCCAACATGATGGGGCACCTCCCCATTATGGAATGGATGTTCGTGCGCATTTGAACAGGTCTTTCCCGCATCGATGGATTGGCCGTGGTGGACCTCAAGCCTTGATTTCTTTCTGTGGGGGTCCCTCAAGGCTATGGAAATCCATTTCAGACTCCACAGGCGAGTCTGAAATGGATCTCGTGGCAAAACTCGTCCGTGGCTGCTGCTACAAAGAAACTCCCGGTGTGTTCGAACGTGTCCGGCAATCAATGCTTCGTCGGTGTCAAGCATGCATCGCGTCTGATAGTGGAAACTTCGAGCATCTGTTGTAACATTATGAACTGGTACCTCATTTGTACTAATTATGTCCAATAAATGTTTCCCATTAATCACTGTCTTGTGCCTTTTTAGATCTTCTACCTCTACTACCACTTCCCCTGACGTTTCCGGTTATGGGTTCTTATGCAATTCTCATTCCTTTAGATGTTATCTACCTCCCCTAAAGGTTTGTCGATACATTTTTGAGACACCCTGTATATTAAATGGAATTATTGTTGGAATCTCCCTTTTGAAGTTTCTCTCAATAATTTAAATTAAAATCTAAACAAAAGATCAACATAAAAGAAAATCTTGGGGCAAGAATACATTAACTCATGTTTTCAACTTTCTGGGAAAATCACTCTAAAATACTTAATTTGCTCTGTACTGTAGGACGACTGATAATAGAGGTTGATATGTCAGTCGTTTTGGATAATTAACATGTAAATTATATCTTTCCTATATTTTTACAAAATAATGTTCAATAAAGAAACAGAGTGAACTTGCCTCAAGGTCTTCCATTATTAAAAACAATTCATCCAAGTTTTCCTTCCATTAAGCAGTAATTAGCGAATTTTAAAATTCACTTCGGGCGATAAATTAATAATTCTTTATAAATACATTTTTAATTAAGAATTTTTTTTAAAAATTTAGAAGCAGATGACTTTATTTTTTATTTTAATATTTATTTATCAAACATGTTTACGTTAATTTACGAATAAGCATTTTATGATCGTAGTCTATATTAATAGGTATTTCTTCTTAATATAGATTACTATTTTTGTACTAAAACTCGGCAAACAGGTACCATAAATTTGTTTAAAATAATTATTGTTTCAAGCTGGTTTTAACCATTCTTCAAATAATAAAATAAAAATCGGTTAACTGACCCTTTTTATATACATAAAGTAAAATATTTATTTAATATTATAAGTAAAAAACAAAGATAAGTAATAGAAATTCGCTCATAACCATAATTTAAAATAAACAATTTTTAAAACTAAATCACTCCTTAGAAAATATAACATATACAATAATTAGATCATTAAAGAAATCGCACTTTATGAGTGAGATGTGTTTTAGTGATAAATATCTATCGCTAATTATATAATGAAGGTTTATGTTCGAATATTTATTTCTATATATTCAATAACAATGTGGTTATATATAAAGGGGATTGTTAATGGATATAAAGAAATCTATCGCTAATTCAATTTTACGATGTATAATAAATAGATATTGTTCACTAAATGGATACAAAATGTATATTTGGGCAATTAAATAACAATTTGCTAGTAATATTTAGAATATAATCTCATATTATTGCTTTATTACGAGAGATTCGGTAAATAAAAGATTATAACCGTTCATCGATAGATCGGATTCATTTATTTGTTCGAAATTTTTTATTGTTTCCTTCCGAATCACAACAATAATAAATGAAATCGTATGACGATCATCTGTTACTTTAATACAAGCTTTACTATAATATCAACTTGATATTTACTATAATATCAAGAAGAATTTCAAAGAACCACCACAATTTAATGGCATCAGTTCCATAACACAAACCTTCCCGTTCAATTTCAAAAATTCGTCAAAAGACACAGAAGTTATTAAGCTTCAAACTGGGTGGACAAAATCGTACACCCAACACACACACACACTAACATCCATACATACAGAAAAAAATCCCTGCAGCTGTAGGCCGCAGGGATTTTTTCTGTGTATATGGATCATTCGATCTACGAGGAAACTGGCTCTTATTTAGACGTGGGATGTGCGACATTATCACAGTTAGGGGCATATAAACGTAAAATAACCCGGTGTAGAAAACCCAGAAAACTCCACTTGGGCAGACCATTGATGAGCGCGAACCCACGACCAACTATCAGTGTTTAGTAGTTTTTCCACTGGTCACTGGTAGGCAATTTTACTGAATATTTGATAGAGGTGTGCAAAACATCTTCAACTTATTTTAGAGTTAACCATTTTCATCTTACAATCGTCCATGCAGAAAACGCTGCTTCACATAAATATACGTCATAAAATTTTACTGTTATCAAGTTTTTCGCAGTCTAAGAAGCCCTTGCCCACATGATTAATGTGTCAGCTCTGGATATCCGGGATGGAATGCATTTGAGCAATCACAAAAATTTTTATAGGGATTCACATATATCTGAACCCGGTCAAAATCGGCTCGACTCCATTGTGGACCTGCCCGAACCTACTATTGATATGAATAAAAATCCCTTTTTAATATCCACAATGCAAAAAAGAGAAAAAAATAAAAAAATAAAAAGTTTTCAGTATTGACGAGTTTATTAACTACGTTCAATAGACTCGACAGTTATAATTGAGGGAGATCATCAGTGGCCGAGTGGATAAAACCACTGATAGTTTGCCAGGTCGCCTGTTGGAGGTCTCACGTTCGCACCTCACCAACTGACTGGCCGCATAGAGTTTCTAGATTTTCTTTACGTATCTAACACCTAAGGAACCAAATATTTACGTGCCTAACACAAGTAGGAACCAAATAGAAAGTCCCTCCGGAGAGATCCTTCTTTCTCAGATCTACGTATTGCATTGTTGTATTCCATCAAACTAAACTAATCTGAGTAGAGTATGATAGCGTGATAGCTAATACGTAGCGCCACAGTCTCTTCTGCTCGTTTCCACAAGTTTAGAAACATTCGAAGATGTAAATTAATTTTATCCTTAAATTTATATTTCGCAGATACTGTATGTATGAATAAATTAATACTATAATGCATAGCTTTATTTCGAAAATGTATACGATTGTGTGGCGCAGCCATATTTGAAGTCTGCTACTTACTAAACATGATGTCAATACATTCAATATAATGCGGAGTGGCCTTGATTAAAGGGCATACAGCAGAAATATATTCAGCTGTTCCGGAACAGTTGGATCTGCTGAAAACATATTCTAACTTATTTAGAATTTTATATATTTTTTTATTATTTTTCCCAAAAAATAAGATTTGTTTTTAAGTAATAAGTCATATTTGAATACAACTAACTTAAAAATCAGTTTGTACATTAATAATCCAGGATGAAAGTTGACCAAAAAAGATGAAAATGCAGTGAAAAATATATTCATAACCAACAAAAATAAATTAAACTTTTTGAATTATTTTTTACAATACAGCAAAACAAAATTACAATGGGGTGTCGATTTTTTTCTCACTTAAACATATAAATTTGCTCGAAAGTTGGTTAAATTTTAAAAAAAGAAGTAAAAAATATATTCTATATTTTTTGTAGCCAGACTTTTTTTAAATAAATTTATATTAGAACCCCTAAATATAGAGTTACGCATTGTCAAAAATTGCTGCCATATTTAATTCTTACTCTATCTTTCACAGTTTCTATTTAAATAAATAAATATATATATATATAGTAATTTATACACTTTATCTAATAATAAAAAATGAAGTGTTATTTAATATAAAATAGCATGATATTTAAGTAAATGGATTTGTAACAACTAGACCAAATATGGTGAATCTACCTCTCAAATAAATGCGGTATTCTATATATCTATGAATTATAATTTACATATTCAGGGACAATAATTTCTCTCTGTCTATGAAAAAATTATTAGTTAACTTTTCAGTTAATTTCTTTTTCATTTTACTGTGAAAACCATGATTATAATTCTCTTCTCCTCATTTAATTGGATAACGATATGCACATGATACACGATCAAGTTAATTATGCACATTTAATTTATTGATTAATAAATTGGCCATTTCTCTTTATAGCCGAGTAAACTGTAATTGTTCCATTGGTTATAATGGCAAGTCATTTTCGATATCTCTAATTAAGTCGTTTACGTTTGTTTAATCAGATTAATTAGCTTCAGAATTATATACAACACTTCGGAGTAATTAACATTTCATACGTTATTGAGACTAAATTATTGTTTCCATGTTTCCAATATCTGAAATCTTCTATACTCTTAACTTTCATATAATTATAACTTTATTAAGTGTGTCATCAAAACAAATTTTAGTTGTTTGATATTTCAATATTGTATATTTATTATTAAATATCTATTCATATGCTTTAATTCATATATTTTAAAACATTTGAGTTTTTCTGGAACATGGCATGAAATCAGAATGAGAAGTGGGGTGACGAAGCTTCATGGTAGCTTATGTTTTCCTCGGGATCCTAGAGAATAACTTTAAAAAGTTTGGTGCGAATCGATCAAAGGATTTAGAAATGTATAAAGAACAGATAAACCGTCAGATAGGAATTCTATTTTATTTATATATTATAATAAAACAATAATTAAAAGTAGGTATTAATAATTTAAACTTTGTTATTGTAATTAAATTAAATATAAAATAAACTTTTCCATTGAAAGATTCTCAATCAGCAAATCGCAGAGAATAGATGTAGGACAAAATTGAGAAAATTCTGATAGACACGCATTTGATATCTCATAATTTGATAAATAAGTGGTCATGAATGGTCCTGAATATAATTTATCTCAAACAATTTTCCAATAGATCAAATCCAATTCAAATTTAATAGGAACTGATTCTTCAAAGTATAAGTTTTACTCGTAACGAATTTTAAAGTGGATCAAATATAAATTTATACATTATTCAATTAATTCTAGTCTAATTTAATACAGTTTAATATAGCTTTCTATTCACACCACGAGAAATTTAATTTCTAATAAAGGTAATTAACATTATAATTATTAAATTTGATTAATCTATAAATTGCCGTATATGATATTTATTGACTATTAACATTTATCTAATAATATTGTGTGTATCTAACATCGTATAGTATTAAATATAATGTGTGTGTGTGTGTGTGTGTGTTCTTTATTATTTTAAAAATAGAGTGTAATAAGTAACAATAACTTTTCTACGTGGATTTCTATACAGATTTAAAATACAAAACTTAGTGTTATATGTTCTTACAAGTAATGTATTTAGGTGTAGAATTGACGGTTTGTCTGTCTTTTGTTTTTTGTTCTGTAGTAAAGTCATTTATATTGTTTTTGTGTGTGTGTGTTTTCTTTTGATAGTAAATCTATGAATATTTATGTTCACTCTATACGTAGGTGTTGTAGATGTGTTTACAAATGTTATTGTAGGAGTGTAGGATTTATTTACGCCTACGTTATAAACTGTTTCGATAGCAATAGAGTCGTGCTGGTCATCTATCTAAGAGACACTACATTACTAATATGAAGTATACAGCATACATTTTAAATTAAATAAAATTTAATAATTTAAAATGTTATTTAATTAAAAATAACTGAATTGATGTTTATTACATTATTTATGAAGAATTTAATGTTTTTAAACATATATCTTATATTATATAAGGGAAGTCATCCAGCATTGAACCCTAAAAAGCTATTGAGCTGGGAGTATACTGGAAGTAAGGGGCGGGCACAATCTATCTAGGGCTCCATCCTCCTGAGATCAAAGGAAAGAGCAGCTTCAATAGAATCCAACATCCTCCAAATAGTACAGAATCCCAATGGGGCTGGTGTCTACAATATAAGTAAGACTGTTTGATGGAAACTATCAATATTTCCTATTTCTTCAAGTAAAGAAATTTAGATTAATATATATTATTAACCACACAATTCATAATAAAAACCATATTTATTGATGGTTTTTATAATATAATTTTAATTAAATAGATTTTATTTGTTTTAATAAATAAGTGCACACGTGCTTAGAAGGGCGATAAATTGTTTAAATAAATAAAAATCATAATAAAAAATTAATTATTTAATTAAATTTTATATCGAATTAATTATTCTTATTTCTTTCTCTGAAATTTTACGCAAATCTATTAAATTTAAATTATCGATTTTAAAATTATTCGTTTATTTACATTTTTATTGTTTTTTTAAAAAAATAAATCAATAAAAGTTTTATTTTAAACCTACAAATTAAATAATAAACAAACAAATTAGATTGTTGATAAAAATGTAACTCAGTTAAAATTAAAATCAAAAATTTATTATAAATTTTGACTTTAATTAAATTTAATTGGAAATTCTTTAAATAAAAAACAATTTGAAACTTAAAAAAATAACATAATTTATAGATATTTTGTAAATATTTTGTATAAATACAATTAATTTCTAATTTAAGTGTCATTTTTTATTTATAAGAAAACAGTATTATATTAATGAAAGATAAAATTTAAGAAATCATTAATAAAATTAATGTTATTACATTATAACTTTGGCAACCGGTGGGCTTAATTTAATTAAAAATAAAAATGAATAAATAATGCATAAGTAAATACTATTTTTTGAGAATTAAAATATTTTAAAATATAGGTTAATTAACTTAAATGTAGTAAAGATAATAATAATTATTATTATTATTTGTTTTTCTTTGGATTGGATTAATGGAATAAGTCAATGCAACATACGTGCGATCTGCAAAGAAACAAAAACTGACTTTCTATAAGTAACAGGCCTCTATTTGGGTGTTACAGACGTGTAGAAAACTCGGACAACTCCAAATTGGTGAGGTGTGAACCCGCGACCAACTAACTCCCAGTCTTCAGCGGTTTTATCAACTCGGCCATTAACAGGTACTATTTTTCCTTAGTATTTACATTTAAATTATATTAAATTCATGTCATAAAGTTCTATTAAAGATTTATAAACGATAAAATAATTATTAATTAATTAAGGGACCAATTCTTAATTTAATAATTTAACAATATAAATCAATAGGAACACAAACGATTAATTAATTAATTAATCTTCATTTTCTGGTTGTTACATTCAATTAATACCTTAATAATTACAGATCCACCGAGAATCATTGGAATATAATCCATCACACAATTAGCAATATGTTAGTAATCTTCACAATTGTTATCAATAATTAAGCTTAAACTGAAATAATTATAAATTATTGAATCACGAATTAGAAATTTCTCTTTAATGTTCTAAAAAATTAATTATTTAAAAACTTTATTGTTTGTGTACGGGCGATCTGACAAGAAAAAATTCCTCCCAAGAGGACTTTACCTTCGTCAGATTGGGAAAATGGCCCCTGTTTAGTATTACAGTAGTGAAGAAAATCCGGAAAACTTCACGTGGCTAGATCGTTGACGAAGTACAACTACCAATGTTCAATGGTTTTATCCACACGGCCACGGCGAGGCTTAAAAATTTTAACTTACATTAAAATTCAGTCACATATAAGAAGAAATAAAGAAAATTTCAAAGTATATATTTCAGTACATCAATTGGCCCATCAGTGGCCAAGCGGTTCCGTTTCCTAAACATTGGGAGTTCGGTCGTGGGTTCGCGCCTCACCAAGACGGGCTGGCCACGTGTCCGGGTTTTCTCCACGTCTGTAACACCTGAATAAGGGTCAGTTACTTTTAAAAAGACCCCCCCTTAAGGCATCCCTTAGGCAGATCGCCCAAGTGTTGCGTTGCCGAAACAAATCAATGCATCAATTAATGTAATTTTCTGAAGAGAATTTAAATCCAAAAGAGATATTCTGAGAAAATCGATTGGAAAATAATAGAAATTTCTTTTTGATATATTTAGTTAATTCTTTAAAGATTTTTCGAACCTTTTTTGTTTGCAGCTATTTGGTATATTTAGAAGTTTCATAACAAAGACACCAAGGATGCTGAATTCTTTTCATAAGTATTCTAATAATGCAAGGGTTTTTCATATGTAAATTATCATATTATTCTTTTTTTGGCCCGAATTACAATGGATATTCAAAGGGAATATTCAATTTCCTAAATGAAACTTTTAATTTATTAAAAATAAATATATTTAATTTGAAGTTCTTTTGTAAAGATTTTCTTATTAAGTTTGTTTGCAAAATATATACAATAGAAGGATTGTGTTCGTTTAAAGAAGTTAATTGTTTCAGACAGAATAAGACACGTATAAACAATACACATTTTTATATGGATTTGCATTATTTATATCTTATTCCCTGTCTGAAACAATTAAGTTCTAAAAGTTGATAAAATACTTATCTGCATTGCAAATCCAAGCAAACAATGCGTGGAATTGACTGTGAAAAAATGCATTTTGTCGTAAATTCATGTTCGAACTTCAAAAATGACTATTTTAACTATTCAAAAGACAACAATTATTTTATTTTCTTTTGATCCCTTTGCCCTGTGGACATTAAGAGGGCCTTTCTCAGGCCCATCGTGCGTTCGGCCAGGCCCACAATGACTAGGTGGTTAGGGCCAGGGCCAACAAATCAGGGACAGACCAACTCTTGCATAATACCTGGAATTTTTCGATACCCGTATTAGATTCCGAGTTCTTTTTGTTGTCTTAAAATTAAATTCATTGTGCATTCGTTTTTTCAGAGTAATGTGTGTTTTTACGTCAGTTCGACGTCATTACTGTATTTATTTTGTAATGGATACGTATAAAATGATGCCAAATTGACGTAATAGTATACCTATTCTAACAAAACGAATGCATTTTAAATGTATGATTAGTTATCACGATTAGAAAGTCTTATTTTTGCATTTCCAAAAATTATTTTGAATATTTTTGTGTTTATGTAAATTTATTGGTGAATAATTATATTCTAATTAGCTATAAACTGTATTTAAAATATATATTTCTAGAACTGCAATACAATTATCAGAAAAAAGTTAAGTTCATCATACAAAATATCAACTTTTATCGATCGTAAACTTTAAACATTGCAACATTATTTAAGGTATTCAAAGCTGGTGGCCGCGATCTACTAATCGAAAAGCATTGATCTAATGCTTAATGCACTTATAATTCTTCCATTAAATCCTTTTAAGCTGAAATATTAAGTATCCTTTACTTGTTCACCTTTGTCTAATGAGATATTTACAAGAATTTTAAAGTATTAAAGGAAAATTGCCTCAGTAATACATCAGAAAATTTCAAAGTAATCCTTAAAAATGAACGATCGGTGAAAGTATTCGATCAATTTAATTGCAATTAATAAGATATTATATGATGTAAGTAATGTTTTTAAGATAAACATTTTATGCAGAAGTATCCTGTAATCTTCTGTCATTATTATAATTATTCTGAAAGCTCATTATTCTTTTCTTCTTCTATTTAATGATACTTAAGAAGTAATTTAGAAAATAATATTTTTAATGATACTAGGGACTTCGCGCTGTTTTGTCGTATCGAAATAGAATTGCGGGTTTTTGTAATTATTTTTTTTTTAATTAGTATTATTACATATAAATTATCTCTTATTCCAGCTAATCCAGCTTGCTGGCCACAAAGGAAACAATCCTTACACATGTCGGCCACGGAGAGGTGATCTTTACATTCGCTCGGCATAGATTGCTTTGTTCCTGTGTTTTATTCGTTTTTTGGCGCCTCTTCCACGAACATTTTAGGGTTCCCCAAAAATCTCTTTATAGATGATTTGGCAATATGTTGTTATATGAAGTAAAAAGAAATTAATATGTTGGAAATGTTTTATGATTGGTTAGCATTATAAATCATAATCAAAAAATATTTTATAGTATATTTAAATTAAAAATAATAATAATTAAATATATTATGTGATAAATGAGCTATAATAAATACATTTACTAAATTGTATCATTTTTTATTTTGAGAAAACAAAAACCTTTACTTTTAAATAAATTATTTTAATTATATTTAGTAAGAATTAAAATGTCATTCTTGAAATTAAATGAAATCATTACTCTAAATAATGATCTTTCATTGATTTTCTTATTCTGAACTTTAAGTATTTTGTTTAACTATTTCTTTATAAACTCAGAATAGGGAAAGCTTATAAAAATGGCCATTAATCTAGAATTATTATTTTAGAAAGAATCATTAAATTTTCTTTTTAAAAACTCGATAAGATTTATTTGTTTAAAATGTAAAAATAACACAAGAATACTTTTTTAAAGATGAAAATTTAACAGTAAAGTATATAGTTTTATAATTATTCTGATTGTTTTGAATATCTCGTCGGGTCAACCAACCCTATTTGTTTTGCTGCGTCCACTAGTTCTCCTCTCGAACAGTCCTCTCATCTCTTTCATACTCCTCTTCATCTACTCTTCCTTCCCAGTTGTTTACCTCCACCTTCAATATTAACGTTTTTGTTGATAGCTCTTCTCTATCATTCTCAACCTATGTCCATGTCATGTGATCCTCGCTTTTGCAATTGTCTCTAGCAAGTTCTCATTATTACGATTACCTAAACAGAGGACAGTACAACCAAATCGATCTCCACAGTTGAATCTCGAAAAAATATTTTACCTGGAGAATGAGAATGTGTCCGCCATAACCGGAACTTATGGCAACCCTACCATTCAATCCTATCTGCTTTATATATTATACACCTTGATATACATTTTATAAAGTGCTATATAATAAATTGTATAACATATAATCAAACTTTTTTATTTTTATTAAAAGATTCATTTATTGGGCTACGATTTGAAATAATTGTAGACCTATAAATTCTTACTGTCTTTCCTTCCTTAATCTCGATAACAGTGTTAGATAGATGAAAGCCAAGACCAAAGATGTGGAAAGTTTAGGGGCAGGAGGCCTCGATTAACTGTATACACTAGATAATTTTGCATTATTTTCATATTGTGGCTTATGTTTTATTCTCATTTATTTATTTTTATAAATCTGCTTCACATTATAAGTGCTTTCAGCAAGGTCATTATTTTTGCTACTTATATTCGTAAAACTAACGGAATTCTACTGTCCTGGGCAGTTTTGTATCCATAGTCTTTTGTTCATATAATACATATTTTTTATTGCTTTCAGAACCAGAACAAGTGCCACAGCGGTGAGTTTTCGTACTATTTTTTATTTTTTACTAAAATGTCTTCCAAATGTCCAGAAATTACATTTGGACTTCTATATCTGTATATCCGGTATTTAAAGTATTAACATTTCTTAAATAATTTTAAGGTATATATTTTATATAACTGATAATGAAGGTGGCTCAAGTTCTCTTCTATTGAATTTTGTAGATTAAACTTCTAAATAAACCTGGTATTATTCAAATGATTTTTATGTTTTGTTTAAAGCAAAATATTTTCCATATTGTATGAAACTGCTTGATAGACGCATAAAGAAATATGCAATCATTTGTATATATTATCGAAGTTTCTATTCACAAATTCCAATTTTAGATAAAAATTCCTGGAGCAAAGATTTCTATTCAGAAAACTTTCAAATAAATTCTTAAATAATTTAATGCGTAAACATAAAACATTTTAGCCTCAAAGCTATTTTTATCTTAACTTTGGAAGTGGAAAGATTTGATAAGATTTTCTTAACGTTTTCTTATAATTAAACATTTAAAATATTTTACCCTATAGAAATGAAAACAAAAATTCCAACATTCTCCAAGAGCCCACCGACGAGCGAGTGGATAAACACTTCTAGTTGGTAGCAGGTTCGCCCAGACACCAAGTGATGTTTTGCGGGTTTTTGTCATATTTCTAACAGCTAAATAAAGACCACTTTCTCATTAAAAGTTTCCTGAGAAGTACCTCTTGGCAGATCGTTTCATGTGTTGCGTTTTGCCTTATGTCATCAATCCTGCAATAATTTTTCAAATTAAAAATAGTTTAATTAATTCTAAACGTTCTGTTTTCCATTACTTTTATAAAATGATGATTAAAATAAAAATTCTATAAATATCATTTAGATTTATAGTATAGAATTGATTTTATTCAATTTAAATATTTAAGAAAAAGGTCTTAAAGATATTTATAAAAAAAATTAGAATTTTTCTTTATAAAATTTTATTTTCCATTAACTCAAATTTCTAACTTGACAATATTAATTTAACATAGAACAAAATAAATACTAAAAAATTTAACAACGAGTTGGGTAGCTTTCCGGATTTTGTGGAATTTTATTTTAAAAATAACATTTGTATTATTAATAAAAATAAATATTTAAATTTACATGTGTCGCCATCTGTTATCAGGTTTTGTTATAAAAACTTTATACATTTTTAATTGTTATAAAATAACAAAAGACTTAATTTTGAGGGTAGGATGAGTTTTATAAAACACTTTAAATGCTAACAAGTAAAATCTTCATTAAGTATGACCCCTTGAGCGATATATCACGTGACCTTTCACCTTATTTCTCTATCACTATCTCCATCTTGATCTTTCACAACAAAAATTTAATAGCATCAATGGTCCTTATATACAAGTTGCTGTGCCAAATTTTATTACTTTAACTTCACCCTGTTCTGAGATATTAAGCGAAATATACGCTAACAAACACATATATCCACGGAATTTTTTGCCGTTTTTTTTACTTTTATTTTGGATTCAGGAATTCTCAAAACGTGAAGATTTGCAAAAAACTCCGAGGGTCAAATTTGATAGGATTTCATTACTTTCTCTTGAGATGTATACATAAGAGCCGAAAAAGTAAAACTAAACCCGTAAATATAATACAACTGAACCACCAACAACGACCAACTCTAAACAAGCGAACAAAAATTATATAAAATAACCTTGAAACAACAGTAATTTTTATATTCCTGTCAAAGGCTGTTGTTGTTCGCAGGTGTGACTTTATTAATTAATAATAAGCATAATCTTGAACCAAAATGGCTACTGTTTCTATACCTCGAAACAATAGTCAATTCGGTCCAAGATGCTGGAAAATGATGACAGAATTTGATACCTACTCATAGAGAAGTCTTGAGTATCCAAGATTATATACATTATATAATATTTTTACAATTATATACAAATATATACATCATTATAACCAAATTATCGACTTCTAAACTAAACTTTTAAACTGAAACTTGTGTGTAAACTTCTTTAATACACATAATTCTTAAGATTTGAGGTTCTTTAATTAAACACCAAATTCGATTTTAGAGTGCAAATAAATGGTGGCGTTAGTTCGAGGTTTTGACTGTATATATTTTCTTAAATCCCAATATAGTTTCTTGTCAATATAAGAAACAGCTAATATGCAATCTATTTTAAAATATTTTTCATTTGTTTTAAATATAGCATTATAACATTTTTATATTTTATGCTGTGTATGGAATGAGGAAGGTGTTCTTCTTTGGTTCAGCTCATTTTTTTCTCATGTAAAATGTGAAAAATTCGATTTAGTTCTGTGTATTTTCGTAGACATAGATGAAAGTTTGGTTTCTGTTTATTCTCAGAATTTCTTTGTCAGAACTTTCACACCCGTTAGATTCTCACCATTGGATTTAGTTCCCATCAGACAGGTTGCAGCTGTCATTATCCGGATGTACTGCACTTGCCATTAATTAAAAATTTTTTACCTTAATAATTTTAAAATTGCCTGGAACATCTTATAATTATCTTATAATTATAATTATCATAAGTTGTTACAAATTTTATTTCTTTTTACTCTTAGTTTCGGCCACTGTAATTATTTAAAAAATTTCACGTTTTTTAGTGCACACAAGCATGGCTTTGGTATTTAGCTGAAGAAACTATTTTGATGCATATTTTTAATATTAAAACACTGTATTTTAAAGTCTTATTTAAAAATAAAATATAAAAAAGGAAATTCAACAGAATTTCAAATTTAAATAATTAATGTTTTTAGTAAAAATATATAGTTTCTCCGTAATTTTTAATGAATTTCTGTATTTCTTAGAGAATTACATTGATGGAATAAGGCAATGCTACATATAGATAATCTGCCAAGGAGTGCCAAAGGGTTGGACTTGTAGAGAATGCTGGTTCTTATTTAGGTGTTACACACGTAAAGAAAATTCAAATGGCCATCCCGTTAAACAGGCGCGAACCCGCAATCTGCGTTCAGTAGATTCATATGGTGCACCTATTCGGAACAGACCACCTCCGAAAAATTCTGGAGTTGCCTTCCCGGATTGGGTCCCGTATCTCTGCTGTATACCAATTACTTAATTTAAAGATATTCTCATATACACTTTTACAGTAAGTCAATCTACAATAGCATTTAAAATATCTATTATTATTTGTTAAGATTAACTACTTAAGATTACACTATATGTGTAAATTAAATTATATAATGTCACACCGCAAAGAATTTTAAGGATGTTATTAATCTTAATCATGCATAGCTGCTAGTTTTTGTCCAATGCAATATCCCATAAAGATACCTTATCCCTTCCCTCATTCCAATTCCCCTGCATATTTTAATATTTCATTGTATTGCATCTATTAGTTCAGCTGAAGGTACTGTACTGATAATTTTACCTTTTGGTATTTTATTGGTATTATTATATTACAGCTTTTACGTTTTATTTTTACTAATATTATACGTATTTCTGACTTTTATAATTTATAGGTGTTTGTTTTGTCTAATTTAATTAAATAATTTAGAACATTATGAGGCAAAATTCGACCCGGAATTGGACTTCAACCATTTTTGGGTCTGTATAATAGCCCAAAAATATTGATATGGTATGATTACATGTGCTTATTTCAACTATTGGTTTTGGTATTCTCGAAACGTCTGTGAAATTTATTATGTGCTATTATCCAGCCATAACAAAAATTGATCTAATTACACTATCTTCGTTACATTTTACCGGCCACGCCGGATGCTTTAGCTAATACATATAATAAAAAAAAACAAGACTACCATAAACAACAGTTTAAAATATATCAGATAATTAAATCTCTTCAAGTCGTCTGTCTATTGTCTTCCTCTTACATGTTAGTCAGGCGAAGTTTTTGATTTCATCTTGCTATCATTCATGGAGTCATTTTTCTGTTTTTTGGTATTCAGCGAAATACCGTATCTCTGCTGTATACAATTACAAATATTCAACTGACCTTTTTTATTTTGATAATAAATTTTGTCAAATATTATTGTTTGAATGTGTCTGGTTCTAATCAGTCAATTTTGATAATTTCTTTTTTCTTTCGTGAATGAAGGCGTATTTTGAAGGTCTTGTTGAATACATATTTTTATTGTCTTGAAAACATGAATTTTTATTAGCGAGGTCTTCTTGTACAGGTCATAGGAAGATCTTAAACTAAAATGTAACCAATAATCGTTAATCCGCTTAACGCCCACAGGGCTGAAAAAGATAAAAGATAAGAAATATATACACTGCTGGCCATTAAACTTGCTACACCATGAATGCTGCAGGCTGCACGTAACAAACGCGAAATTTACATGAAAGGTACAACATGCTGAGTGCTCTGTACTGTACCTCAAGATTACCTATCAATTTACCTACAGTCTTCCTTTCTAATGAAAGGAAAACATGATAAAGCAGAATCATATTTATTTTACACTATATGTGTAAAATAAATATGATTCTACTATTTGCTTTTCTTCCTGGTGTAGCAGTTTTAATGGCCAGCAGTGTATTATTTCATGAGTTACATTAGTTTGGAAATGTTTTAAGGAGTCAGGTGCAACGGATATACAGGCACATGGTAAGGAAGAAAGGAAGCCTTCAAAGTGGGTATCAAAAATGATCAGTAGTATATTTTCATTCCAAATTTTAAATTTTGCTGCCGCGAGGGCCGATTCCTTAACGTTTTCAGTTAAAATTAATAATTAACAGACCATTTCTATCGTATTTGTTTTTTACTTTTATTCTTCCAAAACAGAAAGAGGCAAAAAGATGATTTTGCACAGGGTACATGAAAAGCTAACTACTGCACTACAGTTTTATATGTAAAGTTCGAACGTAACTAAATAAATAACAAATGAAAATTACGAATTTTGTTTCATTACAACTTTTTTTAATTTAAAAATATTCTCATATACACTTTTACAGTAAGTCAGTCTACAATAGCATTTAAAATATCTATTATTATTTGTTAAGATTGAGATTAAGTAAACTTTTATTTTCTGAAATTTGAATATAAATGATTTAAAACTTATTTATTAACGTTCTAAATATACTCCAAGCACCCAAAAATATATAAAGCTTATCGATTAGAGAACATTCTAATATGATCCATGTGAGAGATGTGCTTAGAAGAGGAGAACATTTGGTAATTGGATCACACAGGATATCGTTAGAGAAGTCAAGCTTGACACTTTCACTCGACTTAACGCAAATAACGAACAGAAACGAAGCTCTCAATGTCTTAGATTAGAGATAACTCTACTTAAACGCTTCGAGTGATGTTCTTTCTTCTTTAATAATATCCGAATTTTTCCAATCCTAACTTTTATATTAAACTTTAATAATCGATTTTAATATACAGATTTAAATCTTCAATTTCTTTACTGGATAAAAAAAAAATATCGTTTAAAATTGAATTTTTGATACTTTTTTATTTTCGAGGTCAGAAAGTGAAGTAATTTTTCAATATTAATTTCCTTGACAGCAATAAATCAAATTTATTATGATATTTTTAATTATAATTTCGGTCAGTTTAATATTTTAATTATAATTATAGTGCAACAAACAATTAAATCATTTTTATTTAACTTTCATTAATGTTTAATAAAGTTTTAAATATACTTATAGTAAATATATCATCTGTTCAGCAATTTTGTCCATGGTGCACGACGTATAGGCAGATATTTCTGAACTAAAAACTGTAAAGACAATACAGTAAACAGGATTAAACAAGGCTACTTATTTCTTTTATCAGCTAGTCTATTTATTTACAGGGCTTTATTTCAGACCAACTCCTTTCAAACTTTCCGAAAATAACATCTTAAAGCATTAACGGACGGAATTGAATTAAATCTTCAGTTATTCTTGTAAATATTGATTTAATTTTTGTTTTAAATAAAATAATAAAGGTTACTTTGAATTATTCAGTTTATTTAGCAACGTAAATCATCATCTTTTAAGTATAAAATGATTTTTAATCCTAGGAAAAAAGTAATTAAAAATGGATAGAAGTCAAAGTTGGAAATATAAGGTTATGTATTTAACAATGAATAAAAATCAATTTTAAAATGTCGTTTTTGCCATAGCAAAATTCTTGCTTATGCAGAAATATTTTGCTGGAGGTTAAATAGTAGTGCTCTTTCTGTTTGTTGTAATCTTAAGCATCCTTATATATAGTCAGACTTACACTTGTGACCTTAAGCTACTAGGTTCTTCCTTTTTCACTAAATGACAATAGACAATATACGTAAACTCTCTTCGAGTTTAATAGTGTCTTGGTCCTGTACATCATACTTTTCCATTGGTCCATTGGGGGTTACGAATCCAATTTACACTGTATAATAAGTATAAAATTAAGATGTTTTTTAAATTAATTTTTAAAGTTTATTTTTATAAAATCTTCATTAATTTTTACATAATTTTAAGCACAGAAGTTATTTTATATACAACACTTTTATATTAATTATTCATTTGTATGTTTTGCCAGTATTTGAATTCATGAAGAATAAAACAACGAAAAATTTTTTAATTTTTTTGAAAATTGTAATCCTTATAATTCTAAAAACAAAAACATAAATTACAATACAATAATGAAATTTGTGGAAGAAGTTAAAGTGATGATAAGTTAAATAAATGATAGAGATGTAGAGTACAGTATCCATATATCTGTTTATGTGGAAAAATATGGCAATATTTATTGAAAATATAACTCGAAATATATCATGCAATTCTTTTATTAAAAAGCCTTTTAAAATATTTTCTGTTTACAATCTTGGAAGGAATTTTCGAATATTTGAAACAAAAGTGAGAAAAATAAAATATTAAAATGTTTTCATTATTACTCGATTATTCTTTCGCTTATTTTAGTAAATATGAATATTTGAAAGATGATATTTTAATCATTTTGCAAATATTCAAAGTTAATTTTCCTCATGATTTTATTCGATTTTAAATGACTTTTCCTGTTTTTCATCAATCAAAATATTGGATAAAATGTAGAATATATTTTAAAAAATAATGTAGAAAATTTTTATTGTTTAAATTAAACTTTAAACAATGTGAAAGAATACAAAAATTCGACTGATTTATAAGAAAAAAATTAATTTTATTAACATCAGAACAACGGACTCTAATGGAAACATAAAAATTGGTTGTTGCTCAGAGGTGGTCGTTGTATGAAGGTTATTTTGTTCAAAAAAAAAATGGTCGCTGTTTACAGGTGATTGCTGTTGAGAGGAAAAAAATCCTTATTATATGAGATACTTTGATACAGCGCCATACTCAATTTAGTGCTAGTTTTTTAAGGCGAATCAACTGTGGTGCTAAATCTAAATTTGACTTGTATACAGAGCCTGATTTATATATAAGATAAGAAAGCTATAGATTAGGGCCTTTGCGATACGCTTCATTGGGCTGCAATTTGAAAACTAAAATATTATAAATTCCCACTGTCTCTCTGTTCGTCCTTAATCTCGAGAACGTAGATAGATAAAAACCGAGACCAAATGTGAAAAGCTTAGTCCGATTAACTATATACAAACTCCTGGTTTGTACGGGAAATCATGCTATTTCAATTTATAAATTTTTCCCAAAAAGGAGTTAGATAGATGACTGGCACCAAACAAAACCTAAATCTACAGTGGATTCGTATAATAATCTTTTACTTTTTTCGCTCTTTGGAGACTATGATGATTTTTTAACCATACACTTCACGGATTTGGCTAGACCCACAGTGGGGTGGCTGGGTGATGAGGAACATTTTTAGAGCATTAAAACTTTCTGAAAGTTTGGAAAAAAAGCTATTTTTTAATATTTACGTACTAATAATTTAGTTAATTAAACCCATAGTTTACAGAATAATTAGTAATTTTGGCTGTATAAACAACGACAAAGGACGGAGGAAAATATCAATTACGGTAGAATATCAAATTTCATTAAAATTCGAATGAAATTGGTGATATTTGCTGTTATTTCGATGTATGAATTTTAATCCCAGTTTGAAACAACGTTTTGCAGTCGATGGAGCATAAAAATTGCTTTTACTTTCTTTGAAAATTAATCAAACTTTTCATTAATGATGATGCTCTTCGCACATGATAAACTGCAAATCGCCTTTTAGCAATGTTATAAAAATAAAGAAAATATACATTACCAAATAAATACGAAGAATAATATTTAATCAAGAGAGTCGACAGTCGTTCATTCAATAAAGCATTAGAACAACTCACGGATTATTAAAATAAAAGCAAAAATACAAATATTTAACTTAATGATTTTTAAGCGAACAAATTCCTAAATGTCTAAGGTTGTTAAAAAAAAGTATAAAATCTGTTTTAGAATGTTTATTATATGGATTTATTACAGTGAAACTTCTAAGTATCTGCCTCTGCAGAGAACAAAAAATGGCTGTCGTTCGGAACTGTCTACTGTTTTGAGATTATTTTGTATGAATTTCTGTTTAAAAAAGTATTACTGAAAAATATGGCCGGTGTTTAGATGTGGTCGTTGTAAGGAGGTGGCCATTATTAGCGTTTGGTTGTATTTTTACTGTGTTAGGCTTTGGTCAATCGATTACAGCTGTTCCAACATCAAATTATAGAGGAAAATAAATAATTTTAAAGAAGAATTCGTTTCAAAATTTTAAAAATATTTTCTATATATATTTTTTTTTATAAAATTGAATGTTATTTTTTAATTTTAAACAGCGGATTTTTTTTGTATTTTATATAATAACAGGTTAAATATCTCTTCGTTTTTAGGTGGTCCTTTAGTGAATGTTGTATATTGGTCAGTTGCTGTGCAACTGACGTCTTGTCATAGCAATCTTTGTTGATAAGAAAGTCAAAAAGAAGCTAACAGAGAAAGGAAAGAAAGAAAAAAAGGAATTCCTTAAAGGTTTATACAGTGCAAACAATCAAAGTTCGAGTAGAGTTGCTGAAACAACAGTTTCTGCTGTTGTTTTTATTTCTTTAATTTGATAATTTACATTTTATTAAATTATAATTTTAATTAATAATTTATTGAAAGTTTAATTTATAATTTGTTTTATTTGAAAATATGCTAAAATATCATTACAGATAAATTAAATAGCACAAAAGGTATTTTCAACTTGACGCAGTCATGGGCTTGCATGTTTTGAGAATCTAATAAACTGTACTGGCTGGTAGAACTACCAAGATGAACAGATTAACGGTATGAAACCCAGAACAGTATTCTTCTAGGTTAATGAGTAATTGTTAACTACTAACTCTGCTTATAGTGTAAAAATAGCAAACTGCTAAGGAAATTTATTTATTTTTACAGTTTAAAGTCTGCATTAAATTACACAGAAATTTATCTTTGCTTCACTGTATATATAAATATGAAAACATTTTATTGTTAAAGTAATATTGTTATACATATTACATTATAAGTGTTATATGTTTTTTCTTGTAAATAAGTGTAAATTTAGAAGGGTAGATCCTTGATTCGGCTGACGATATTTACTTTGCCAAGAGACGAAGATAAGCAGCCCTAACTTTTCCGATAAGAAGGCCAAGAATTAAGATAGGAAGCGTAGAGATAACGGGCCATCATTCGAATCAGAACCTTCAAAAGCTGGGTATGAAGTCCGATAGACTAGATTCGAATTTCATCTAAAATTAAAAACTTATAAGACTAAAAATTGCAATAAATTTTGTTTATAATAAACTATTTTATAAGTTAAAGTAACTAAATGCTATCAAATAAAATAATTCTACTAAAATATATTAATTACAAACAAATTAAATTAGAATTAAATTACATTTATCTTCTTTGTTTCATATAACTATTCCTATAAGTTTCAATTTACTAAAGCCAAATTATCATTATTTGTTTATACAGTCAAGCCGCGTTATAGCACTTTCCTAAATAATTTTTTCTTACAAATATTAAATAAATAACCCTTCAGTATGTATGAATTACGGTTTTGTAATTGAACAACGAAATCCAACGAACGAGTTGCGTAACTTTCTCTGAAAAATATTTAAAATTGGCATCAACTGTTATAAAATTTTTTAAAAAACAAATATTATATCTATTAATTATACTAAAATGGAAAAAAGCTTAATTTTGAAACTTGAGAGGAGTTTTATATTAGAAAAAAAAATATATTGCAAAGGTTAATAACGAGTAAAATCTTCATTAAGTCCGACTCCACTCGAGATACCCACATCCCCTCTATCTCCCCATCCCTTGACCTTTAACCAACAAAATTTAATAGTGTCAGTATCCCTAATACACAAACCTCCCCGCAAAATATCAGAAATTTTTGACAAAAGGCACAAGAGTTATTCAGCTTCAAAATGGGTGGAAAAAATTGTGCCAACCATTCACTCAGCTGTTTTCGTCTGTTTCAGAAGAACATTTGAAATTTTGTTTTATGATTTTCTTCTCTGTATAAAGCCGTAGCTTATTAACTAATTCAGCAGACAACTATTTTTAAAATTTTCTTTTCCATTATTCATACAGATATTCAAATCACTATCTATCTTAAAATGAAAAATTGTACTGGAACTATCATAATTATGTCAGTACTACAAGACGAGCATCAACAAATACAAGCATATTTAGAGATAATAAAACAAAAGAAATATGTTTAAAAATATAAAAATACAGTAGACGAAATGAATTTAAGGTTTTCGGGGAATTAAACTGCTAATAATGGACCTTTGTTGATAATATAGATTGAACAGATGTTAGAAAAATATCGAAACACTATTGAGAATTTTTAATAGTATATTTAAAATATATTTAAGTTATATAATATTTACAACAAATAGAAAGAAATTTAGTTTCGTCACCCTTCTCAGCATAAACCGAACTATATTTGGTGTATGTTAATAATAATTATATTAGCGAATGTCAATGAACTGTTGTCAGAGATCAAATAAGACCTAACTTGATACCTTCAACGACAATAACTACACATTAAAGATTCAAATAACATAGATTGATGTATCTATCGTACTAAAATATTATGTTAATATACTTTATATCCATGTAAAATTTGTGTATATCTTCATATAATATTGTTTACATGTAAAAACAAAAATGAAAAACTGCATCAAATATCTTATATTAAATAATACTATAAGTTAATTTGTTGATAATTTTTATATAAATTATTATTAGACTTTTAAACTTATTTTTTATGACGTTTAAACCTTTGTATGTTATTTTAACTTACTACAGTATTGGCCTTTAGTTTACTAATCCTCAAATATACATTATAAATAGAAGGAAGGATGACATCAGCCGATCGCTCTGGAGGATTCAAGATCGAAACTCTGGAATCTTTCATGGCAAATCTCTTCTGGATACGTCAAGCCCCATTCCTCACCAATCGGTAGTTACCGTTATGGGCTTGGCTACCCAATAATGGGTATGGAAAATTAAAAAAAACCTCTTAGTGTCTATAAGGCGGAAAGATTTAAACATGAAAATAAATTAGGATAATTCGATAAGAATTAATACTATACAGAATTTTTAAACGAATTCTCAGCTAAAAAATTAACAAATTCATTAAACTGTTTTAACAGATTATACATATTAAACTCTTGTCCATCATCATTTGTGGAAGAATATTCTTTTGTTAACGATACAATAATGTTATTTTCTGAAAGAAATGTCCATTCGTCTGATATCTATGGACAATAACAATATCGATTACATTAGATAAATATTGTTCCATTCACTAATAATAAAGCACACTCTGAATAAAGGCAAAATATTATTCTTTATTCTTACAAGACAATTTAATCTGTAATTCTCTACAACTCACAGGTCAATTAACCAATAATTAAGTGATAAAAATCAATTTTACAAGCTCTACTCTCTATGTTAACATTAAAAAGTAGAGCTTATTCGATGGTCTAGGCCAGTGGTTCCCAACCTTTTCTAGGATGCGGAACACTTTTGTGAGCAATTTTCTTTAGCGGAACACTTACTTAAGTTAATATAAAATACATAAGCTTGTCATCAGTTATTTTATTAGAATTGAGCAGTTATAACTCAAAATCTCTACTCATATTATTAACGCCAATTCTAAGACAGGAAAAAATATACCTAAATAACGGTAATGGGGAACTTGTGCTTGATGTTTTTTACATATTTCATTCAGTTTTTATCATTGCCTTTATCTTATTCGAAACAGTAGTACACTCCATAAGTACGAGTCGTACATATATATTTAAGTTTATGAAAATTTTATGATTTTAATTTTTTGATATTCGGCGGCTCGAATACGATTGTACACTTTCCGATTTGCGACTAAATCTGCGGAACACTTGGGAGATGCTTACGGAACACCAGTGTTCCGCGGAACACCGGTTGGGAACCACTGGTCTAGGCCAAGGGTCACCAAACTTTTTTGATCGTCGACCCCCTACAAATTTTCGAAACCTCGCATCGACCCCCACCAAAAAGTTTGTGTTACAAGCAAAAAAAAGCATTTACTAGTTTAATACATTTCTTTTAATTTTGCATTTTTTCCATTTATTGTATATATGTTAATAATAACTTTTGTAACTGACAATCAGTGAGACGGATAAGCTTGATCCTTAGTTCCCCCTTATCCTTAGCTTAAGCTTGATAATCGACCCCCCAATAATGTTATATCGACCCATGGGGTCGATATCGACCACTTTGGCGACCCCTGGCTAGTCTGAAGAAAAGAAGAGAGTGAAGAAATGAGAAAGAGGATTAGAAACGTGAAAATGTCCGGTAGGAAAGGTATTCAACAGAAAGTGCTTATAAAATTTTTAAATACCAGGAAATAATAATATATTTTAAAAATAAATTTTCAACATTTCTCTTGTAACTTGAATATATATATGCTTAAATTCATCGAACTTGATGACAGATTAGGTTCTAAGTATTGAAGATGAAGATGTTTAATATAGATTTGGCTTTCACTATATATTCTAATGGAATTAATAATGAAGCGAAGTGACTTCTAGCGAACGTCATTAACACTTCGTATTGTCAATCGGAAATCCGAGGCTATTCTTTGTTAGAAAATTGATGTCCAATCTCAATATAACTTGATGAAATTTCTCTTCCAATATTTTCTACTCTAAGAATATGAAAAGGAAAAAAACTCGAGAAAGTTTATTAAATAATACCATTTTTTTAATTATTGATCCTGATTATAATGGAAATGTTTTAATTATTAATTTAATTAATTTTATAATTAAATTCTTAAATATAAATTGAAAATTACAGATTTTTGCAATTGATTTTTGCAATTTAATTATCTTCTTATCTAGATTTAAAATATCTACAGTTAACAGTTTTAAATATTATATTATGTTTTATATTTATGTTATAATAAAATAACAAATTTAGGTTTTATTACGTTTCAAAATATAAATTTATTTCGTTCTGTTTATTTTTATATAGAAATAAACGTAAACAAATAAATATGGTTGTTTTCATTCTTCATCTCCCTTTTTATCTTCTATTGCTTTCCCAAATAATTCGATAAATATTTCTGTAAAGTCATTTTTCTTATGTTTATTCGCTTTTTATACTTTAGCACTGACAATAACTAGATAAACTACACACAACTCACAAAATTAGTACAGATTATATCCGAAATCCTCATTTCAGTCCACTAATTCTAGTTGTCAATCTTAATATTCCTTGTCCAATTTCTGTATTCGAGACATTTTGTCTTGCCTTTCACTTCTATATATATAAAAAGCTTAAACCTTTCAAAACGACTAGCTTTAAACGGTAGCCATTTTTTCACAAAAATGCCTAAAAAGTAACCTCCAAATAATGCTACCGCAGAACGAAGGACACTTTATACATTTACATCATAGGCCCATTGCTCATAGGTATAACTGTATTACTTGCTATATTCTTATATATTTTACTTTATTATTATTATTATTCTCTTATTATTAAGAATACAAATGAGAAATCTGAGAAATATTTTAGCAATTTACAGCTAATTTAAAAAGAAATATGTGTAAAAATAATTTATTACTCGTTATTTTATGAAGTGATCTACATATATTATCGAGAAATTATTATAATTAAGACATAAAATAGAATATAAGACAATTTTTCGTGTAAAATCTTATCTAATTACACTTTTCTTTTGTGAAAAATAAAGATAAATGTCATCATAACTCAATAAAAAAAATCACAATTCATTCTCTGTTCATGAATAAATCATAAAGAAACAAACATGAACTGAGAAACAAGCAAAAATTATTGTTTAAGCAGTGACAAGTGGTAAAGGAAATGCAATTATCTCGCTTGTTTTTCTCTTTTCTAGCAAAATATTTCATCTAGTTTCGTTCAAAGAATGGAAACTTTTATCTTAGCTAAAACAAGCTTTTACTTATAAATAGAATAAATGACTAAAATTAAGTTAAACTATGCAATTAGCTACCGAACTTTTCTTAAATGAAAGCGAGTTAAAGTAATATTTTATTATTATTTTTAGCAAATATGCTTAATTTTTATAGATAAAGACATTGTTGGAGAGATAGAGTCAGACATCCCGTGCCATCTCTGTTGTTGTCACTTGAAAAGTAATTAAGAAACCCGAGAAGAATGATCAATATTGCATTTAGTAAGCGAAGGAGTTTCCTTTATTCCCCTGACTCTTCTGCTCTTTCGCTTTCAAAGATGCCAGTAAAATATATTCCCGGTATTAAATATAATCATTATTATATTAAGAATAAATTTCAGGAATTAAAAATAAAAAAGTCGCAGATAAAGTAGCTCTTACAGAGCTTCCTACTAGAATAATAGAAATTTAAATAATTTTCAAAATATAATTAATAAAAATAGATATTTATAGATCATTTGACGAGGATGATAATGTGAAGAATGCTGAGAAGAATCTCTGCTTATTAAATCGCTTGAATTTCTTTCAAACGTTGAGGAATCGAAGAAATTTTATATTAATAATGATTATAGATATATAATTTTTAGGAGAATAGGCATTTTGAAATGATTAAACGCTAAGAAAATCTCTTTAAAAGAAAAAGAAAATTAGATCAAGTTTATATTATTTTCTTTCTTTCTTTATTTTTACTCTTTCCGCCTTGTAGGAATTAATAGGACATTTTTCATGGTTGGATGGCGAGTAATGCGACTCTACATATCTGTGACATACCACCCCGAAGATATTTGTAGGATTTTTGAATGGCGAGGTATTATTATAATTTAAAAGAAATATTTAAGTTTTTAAGCATTTAAAAGAAAATTCTACTTTACTTTTAAAATTTGCCCACCAGTGGCAGAGTAGACAAAACCATTAAACACTGGTATTAGGTCTTGGGTTCACACTCACCTCAATAAGCTGGCCATGTGAAGTTTTCTGGATTTCTGAAAGTTTGTAATAAACTTAAATAAAGACAGAAAGGCCTCGCAGATCGCCAACGTGTCATGTTGCCGCATACAAACAAACGAATTATAGTATGAGATACTTCGAAAGATTTTTACATTTTTTTCCCATTACAATTAAATAAAAACATAGATCATGAGTAATTACTTAACTGAAGACGAATTTATTCTATAAAATAATTATGTAGGCTTTTTTACTGGAGTAAGCGGTAATTTTTATATTCTAAAAAGGGAGAAATATGTAGAATGTAAGTATTTAATTATGTAATTTTTTATATTTTATGGTGAAGAAAATTAAACTTTTAAATAATAAAATCCTTTATATAATAGTTGAATCCAATGGGAATATTTATATGAATAGGTAAATAATTTAATCAGATAATAATTCTGGAAGTTAATATGGAAATTTTCAAAGTTATTTTAAATTTAATGAATTAGTAAGTAATTATTTTAAAATAAGATGAGAAAAATAAAATTTAATTAATTCAATTTCATTCTCGCGACTTGAATTAATTACATTAATATCATTTTAATTATAATTCATATTTAGTTAATAATTAAGCTTTACTTAATTAAAATATACTGAAATTTTATGGAATCATTTTTAATTTTTTAATAGAATGATTGCAGAATTTATTCTATTTATTCTATACATAGAAATTTAATTCGAAAATATTTTCACGGTGAGTTAACTTCATCCAATAAATACTTAGAATTTATTTTGATGACCGAAGCGATTAAAAAAACCATCCTACCGCTCTGGGAGAATCGGACGAGCAACCATACGAATTTTACGAGGGTAGTATGATCCAGATATGCTGGACCTGTCTTTCTCCAACCGAATGTCCTCACTATGAATTTGGGCCGAAACCAGTGCGGTTTCGGTCAAATTCATACGACTAATTAAAAAGGCCCTTTTAGTGTTTTAACAGTTACCGAATGGCTAAAATTACTGAACACTGGTAGTTTCTCACGAGTTCGCACCTCACCAACGAGCTGGTCACGTGGGGTTTTCCGGATATTCCATATGTCTAACACCTAAATAGAAGACAGTTTCCCATACAAACTTCTTCTGGGAGACATTTCCCTTAGTAGACCTCCCAGCTTTATTTCATCAATCCAATTCAATTCCTGCTGCTGCTCACAGGGCGGAAAGAAACAAAAATATTTAACAATTATATAAAGCATAATTCCTTAAGGCTATGCATGCAATCTGCAGTAAATGGTGTTAAAAAATGCAATACTGTTTCCCGAGAAAAATCTTTTCCAAAAGTTCTTGGAAATGGAAGATAGACCTGGCAGGTTTTTTTTGCATTAAATTCGTATTTAATTCTTCTATTAACGTATGATACAGAATTTTAAAAGTCCAATTCGTTAATTGGACTTTTAAAATAATTAATAATTAATTAATTAATTAATTAATTTTTATAAGTTTTTAATATTTTAGAAAATTAAGGATTTTTCTGTTGAAAAAGCATTATTTCTTGAGGCTAATTACTGGAGATTGCGTGCATAACCAAAAAGATTACAATCAACCTTACAAATAATCATAGATTTAACGATTTTTTTTTAAAATTAGTATCTTTTATATCTGATTTAGTTAATTATAAAGAAATAACAAAAGGTTGAATTACAGTCAAACCTGTTTTTGTGCGGTCTTTTTCTGTGCGATTTTTATTTGTGCGATTTGTTTTGTGCGATTTTTTTTGTGCGGTATATGAAAATTTCAATCAAATTGGAACATAATTGACTCCTGTAAAATTTTTAAAAACTCTATTGGTTGTTTTCTATGACATCAGCAGGTTTTTTCATTTTTTATTCAGTAAAATTTTTTTCTCATACGTTTATTTCGGTCCCCTCTTATTTTAATAGCATAAAAACCATAAATATTATGTTATATTTGAACAGATGCAGTAAGTTAGCTCCCCTCTAGCTTTAGACTGCAGATGTGAAATTTCACGCCTTGTTAAATGAAATAACACTTCCTGCAGCTATATTTATCAAATAAAATCATTATTTAACGATTATTTTTAACTTTTTAATGTTAGATTCGTATTTAAGTGGAAATAATTGATTAATATAAAAATTAAAATTCTTAGAGGATTTTTTCCCCATTAGGTGTTGCAGAAAAAGGCCCGAGGAGTTAAAAAAGCAATTCCTAGTTATTTCGTACGGTTTCGAGTTATTTTCTACGTGAGACTTTTTTTATGCGGTCCCTATTCACCGCATAAAAAAATATATATTTTTAATTGTGTTGCGAAAACTATTTTTTATAGCAACTCGTGAAGTTTCGCGCGATTTTTTTTATGCATTTTCTTTTATGCGGTTCCTATCCCCCGCATAAAAACAGGTTTGACTGTATTGTAAACCATACAACAGCAAAGAAATAAAATTTTTCGGATAAATAAAATAAATCAACAAACATCTTTTAGGTTGCTGGGATTCACTTTTATTTAGTAATAAAAAAAAATTTCGGATAAATGAAAAAACTAATTTTTCTTTCAGATAAATAATTAATTAAAAATACTTTATCTTATTTCAATTCTTTCAGTTATAAATATATAGTTAGACTGTTTTCAAACTTACTTTTTTTGTTTATGATACCCTTCAGGGCATTGAAGAACGTGACATTTCTTAGACATGTGATTCTCCACCCTATTGAGAATCACTATTGGTTATTCTATATAATTGGTTGCTAGAAGATAGCTTAAACTAAGAATATTTTAAACTGACAGCAGGATTTTATGCTTCTTTAAAAAAAACAAAAAAAAAAAATTACACCAAACATTAAATTTCTACAAGAGTATGCCATTCTGCACTTGGTCATACTTAGTTCATGAAGAAATTTCCGAGAAATTTAGATTATATTCAATATTTTTAACAATTTACAAATGAAAATATTACATTTATACATTCTGAACTGTAATTACTTGAACTATTTTTGCTTAATTTCCTCGGGTTGGATATTTAATGTTTAGAATAAAAGTTTTGTAATCAAATTATTTATTTCAATGAAATTATGTAAATAATCTTAAAATTACGCGTTAAAATTAGTTAAAATTTTTACGTTTTCGAAGACCAAAATTTCTTCTTACGGAATACATCTTATTATAAACTGAGGTCTTTTGTTTTAGGCTACTTGGAAGTCTATTAATGTTTTTCATGGATGAAAAATTGAAGACTTCTATCTTAAATCGTTATTTTTTAGCCTAGATCCTTCTCATCTTCAGTCTATTTTTCATCTTAAGTCAGTCATCATTATTAGGTATCGGTTTTATCTATACTCCAAGGTCTAGAGCAGGGGTGGCCAACAAGTCGATCGCGATCGACCGGTCGATCACGATGCCAATTTTGGTCGATCGCTCGCGATGTCTTGACTTAATGTGTTACACTTGTAACTGAACGCAACTCGTGAACGTAACGCGCAAAAGCAACAATATGCATGCAGTTATCACTGGACTCGTAGAAAACACAGCTATTTAGCTTGAATATTTGATACTGTCATGCGGTAGCTTCTTTTCTTTAGTATTAACAATATTATTATTATTAATCAATATTATTTATCCACGGTGACAACGTTGAGTTTCAATTTTTCATTTGTTTAAAATGTAAGTACCTGTTCTTTATGTTTTAAATTAAATTATGGCTTTTCTTACCTATCTATTTACTTGATAAGTGAGCGTTTTCGGCAACAGACCTCTATATTTTTAGATTTTTGGAAATACGTCAATTGAGAAAAATATCCCAGTATCACCAAATGTAGCAAATATATTTATTCCTGTTTCGGAACTACATACCTGTGTGAATTGGCATTTTCATACTTAAAGTTAACGAAAACTAAACATTCTGTCCTGACTGATTCCCATACTGAAGAATCATTATTATTATCTTCGTCAGGATATACACCTAATTATGCTTCCTTGGTAAGAGACTTGAAAACTCAGTCCTCCCATTAATGTAACGTAATAAAATAAATTCTAAATCTGTCTTTATCAGTAGCTAATTTAAATTAATAAATATTGTTAATAATTACTCGTGTTGTTTTAATTCCCCTGGACGTGAGTTTTTTGGCCCGTTAAATAATTACGTTGTTTTTTACGTAGGTAGATATACAGGGTGTTTCAGTACAAAGAGCACTCCCGCGAGCTATTGATAGATTAGCAAAAAATAAGTCTAAAAATCTTATATCATTCTTCCATGATAAATTTTCCTCGCCCAAAAACAAATCGCGGAAGTAAAATCTTATAATCAAATTATCAGCCGTACTGTGCAGTTTTATAACAACTTTTTCAAGTTTACGAACAAATAGTACCACAATTTATACATTGTAATTGATAAAAAAAACAAATTATATTATAAGTTAATAAAAATCTATCTTAAAATTGTGGAAAAATCGATTTTTTTAGGTGCCGCCTGTACTGAATGAACTCGTAACTGCAAATATCAAAAGTTGGGTCTGCAAATTTATTTTCTTTATGAGCTTATATCTTGAAAACTTAATAAGTGATTTAAAAAATAAAAAATAGTTTTGAACATATATTTTCCTTATCTACCCATAGCCTCGCGGGAGTGCACTTCGTACTGAAGCACAGTGTATAAACATAGTATTTCACACTCCCCTCGCCACTTAGACTATGCCTACGACAACAAGTCGATCGCGACACATTTTTAAGATAAAAAGTAGATCTTATGTACACAAAAGTTGGCCACCCCTGGTCTAGAGGATTTGGCTTAAATGGGGATGGGGTGGGGAAAAGGCAAAAGAATCTTCTACATAGGAAATTTTTTATAGGTATAACAATAGTTCCCTAAAAGATCTAAACACTCTACTACATGTACTAAATAAAGTTATACCAATGGGTTTATATAGGATTTATATTCATAATTTATATAGCTTTTATTCCTATACAAGCCTATGTTGAAGCACTTGATATAAAGAAAACTTATTATAGCTAAAGTAATATAAAAGCCTTACTAATAATACCAGGACATTATACGCTGTTCTATATTACCGGAAGAAGTATGTTCGTTACAGCCGGAATCCGGAAGTGCCATCAAGATCGCTGTGACGAGATGACGAGAGAGGAGAGAACCAAATAAATGGTCATCACTGTGGAAGAACGAGGACTGAATTTGACTCCAAGGTATGTATATGATGTATAGAAATGCGGTGTTATATATAGTAAGGCAGGAGAGTGTTTTCTCTCGTGTCAGAATTTACAAATACAGCATATGAAATTTTCCTACTTCTGTTTTATATTCAAATTCATTTTATTCCTAAATCTGATAGAATTTTCAAAACTAAATTCTTATCGTTAATGATAAAAAATAACAAGAAGAAATCTTGCTTTAATAGTACATATTTTTAGACTAAATAATTATGTCTATTTTATTACATCTTAGCCAAAAGTCAGTTAATCGAGATATGATTCTCAGAAAGTAAACTTTAAAAATATAAGTCTCGGTTAATTACTTACTTCTTAGGCCACTCTATTAATTATAAAGAAATAACAAAAGGTTGAATTATTGTAAACCATACAACAGCAAAGAAATAAAATTTTTCGGATAAATAAAATAAATATGTATACATTAAATTTTCGATTATTATGTCTGTTTTTTTAATATTAATCATAGTTTTTTATTTTTATTATTTTATACTTTAAATTATAATTTTTATTGAAATTTTCATTTCAATTTCTATCAGTTTTTTTAATTTTTTAATCTAAGTTTATACTTAAAAAATTATAAATCTTTTCGTTATTCAATTTAATTACAATGTTATCGACATTTTAATCTATAATAAATTACTTGAATTACAGAATAAATTGAAATTAATTATTTAATTTTATAACTCATTATTTTGAATTTTTAAATTAAAAGATATTCCTGGTCAATGTGATTTTTCATTTATTTTATCTAAATAATAAACTTTCTGATAGTTTTTTATTTTAAAAAATAGCTTTTGTATCCTTCATTAATTTAATAAAATATAAAAACTATTTTGAAATTATAAAAAAAAAACTTCACACATGAAGTACAATTCATCAATCTTTAATTACTTAGTGGAAGGTTCTTTCTTAATAATGATTTTCCCGTTTATCCAGTGCCATGGCCTGGAAAGAGCTCTTCTTACCTTCTAACGAGAACAACACTTTTTATATAGAATCCAATCTGGATTACTACATAGGCCAAGGCCTCGAGATCTGGTCCCAACACTACTATAGGCTAGGCTCTGATTTTCTCTCTCTCTCCTCTCTCGTCAGCTTTGCACCATTTGGATTGATAGGATATGAAAACGTAACATGTGGAGCAATCTGTTATGGTGAATTCTTTCCAGGATAGTTTTCTATGAGAAAATGATTCCTATTTAGGTGTTGGACACACGAAGAAACACAGAAAACTTCTCCTGGCCAGCCCGTTGATGAAGCTGATCCACAGAAAAACTTCCAGTGTTCGATGGTTTTATCCATTAATCATGCATCTATAGGATGAGTAAGTAATAAATTTCACAGGGATTAAAAATTTAATAACATTTTTTTTTAACTATTTTTCAGAAGTAGAACATTGCATTGCTGATAATTAAAACGGAAAAGTACATACAACCATGCTTAGATTCGAAAGAGTAATAGTTTTATTTTTTTTTTAAACCTACATTACGACAAACATAGGCTTTGCTAGCAAATGGTACTACTCAATGTTCGAAATCAATCAAAGAGCCCTTAAATTTTAAAATTTTTCAAATATATTATTTGTGAAGAGTTATAAAATAATTCGACAGATAAATTTTTAGTGCTCACCAGTGACCAAGTGAATAATTAAAAGAATAGTAATGTAAATTTTTAAAAATATTCAAGCAGCACTATGATCTTAGTTATGCTGATGAAGACAAGCAACTTAAAAAGAAAACTCATGTCTTTTATAGTTTATTCGGTAAACTTCATCATTTATTAAAGTAGAAACGTTACGAAAGCAAATTAAATAATATATAGAGATAAAAGTATTTTATAAATTAGTCATGAAGAAATAAAATTGAAAACTTTTTATTCCAAAATAGACATAATTTAATATATTTACACGATGTCAAACTAATGTAGCTGGACATTCATTACTGATGATGTGGACGAATGTCAATAAATTAGTTTAATATCAATATTGTTTTAGCTTTTACCTCATACGTTGTGTGTAAAAACAGTATTAACACATGTTTTTTCTGTAGAGTAAATGTAAATTTGCTTGCACTGTTTCATAATATCATTTCTTATAACACTCATTCTTACTTCGGTCAATACAGTCAGAACATAAACATTAGTTTTTTTACGTTTTTATAAAATACTCTTTCCACTTATATTTATTTAAATTAATTCTTATATGATCTAAATTTAACCCCTACTCGTGTTTCCTACTTCATTAAGGTTTCTAAACTTAGTAACTGTCACTTACATAAACGAGTTGAATGCCCTTAGCAGGTTATATCGTGAAGCATCATCATCTACCTTTCAATTTAGTATGTACGAGAATATTGCATTCTTTCGCATCTGATTAAAGTATTATACATTATATAAATAATTAAATATTTATTTATCTTCATTAAAAAATGCCTAAAGAATTTTATTTAAGAATTCGTAAACATTTAGCTGTATAAGAAGTGAAAGGAAATTTAATCATTTAGATTTCTGAAGAGGAGGAAAGAAATAATTTATCTACAGTATTTTTCTAGTCGAAATTAATGAAAGATTACAGCAACTTCGTATTAACAGAGAATAAAAAATTCAGAAAAAAACAGAATATTAGTGTAAATTAATTGGTAGTTTTATTGTTTACATAAAGAGTGAGTTATAAAATTGGAAAAAAATTAATAAAATCAAATTTTATTATTTTTAGTATAACTCTACAAAGTAGTAAAAACTGACATTGAAATTAAATTATACTAAATTGACAAATTAATTGTTAATTAGCGATTTTTTTCTATTGAAAGTGGTTTATCTACGAAAGACTAACTGACAAAACGGGGAGTAGTTACTTTGAGTTTCAATTTTTATTAAAGAAAATAATATATGTTACATATGCAACGTTTTCCAAAAGAAACGTGCTACAGATTGTGTGGAGAAACTTATAGGCAAAGCATGCGGGCAAGTGTATAGTGTACATGTTGCAGGATGTCTCCTTCCTTTTCTGCAATACTCCAAACGGAAATTAATCGCACAAAATTCATAACCGTTATCGAATCATTTTCACTAATGTAGGTCCAGCTGCATAGTTCTGTAACTATCTTGTAAGGATTGAACTTGTTCTTTTTACTTTCCCGGCTATTATATATAACAGATAAAAAGTATGATAATCGGTCAAAAAATGACCCCCAGGAGTTTTGTATTTTTGGACTCAGGATACCTTGTAACGCCAGAAATGGAAAAAAGCTCGGTTTTTTTCTCTATGTATGAATGTTAGTATGTGTGTGGGTGTGTTTGGAGACAGCACGATTTTGGTAACCCTCTTTGAAGCTAAATAACTCCTGTGCCTTTTTTAGAAATTTTCTGAGAGTTTGAAAGAAGGTTTGCGTATTAAGGGACATTGATTACATTAAATTTTGGCGGTTAAAGGTCGACCGGGTAGAAGATAAAGGAGGTCGTGTGTCATATCTAGAGTCAGACTTAATGGTGATTTTACTCGTTATTAGCATTTACAACTTTTTATAAAACTCATCTCTACCTTTAAAATTAAGTTTTTTGTCATCTATAATATTATTGGTTTCTTACAAAAGAAAAACGAACACAGGTGATTTAAGGTGATTTCAGGTGATTTAAGCCATATTTTGTTCATAAAGCCTTGCTTATGCAATGGAATCTGAATTCTTGTCAACTATGTAATAGATTGCAAACGTTTTTAGTGATTTTATACATCAATCTCTCTGAAATGGTACAATTTTTACTAAATATTTTTGTACAGATATATAATATATAATATATCTGCATAAAAAGCTGAATGAAAGTAATTGTAAACATGGACTTTTCCGATTTCTTATTGCTTCACAGGAAGCAATAAGTAACTTGTTGAATAATTTTAAATATTTGACCATTCTATCAAAGGCCACGTAATACAGGTTCATTTCTCCATACATATGCTGAAAAACATTCGCTTTCCATTATTTCTAATGAGGAAAATTGATTCGAACTTCGAACAATTCAGAGTTCAAACTGCCTCCGGGTTCGAATTAAATTCGAAGTACGAAGCATTACTGTATAACTTAACTTTTCACCATTTTTTCAAGAAAATATGCTCACCGCTAGTATACTTCTATTCACGAGTTAGCTTTGTTTACATCCTGCGCCAGGGTACCGTACAGACTTGACATCATCGTTAAACCTATCTATTTTTAAAGTTTAAAATTTATTTCGTAAAAAATATGATTTAAAATAAAATTTAAAAAATTTATTTTCTTTCAAATCTTATATTATCAAATGTCATAAAAGATGAAAACTACTTTTCTAAACATTGAAACAATGGGATTCTCTTGATTCAGATATTGACTCTGATATCTCTAATAAAATATGTTTCTTATTTTATCGAAAGAAAATTTTATAGAATGATTCAAACATCTTCATACACAATGCAAGTTGCCCGAAGAGTCACATTTATTGATTAATTTGATACGGAAACACCTGGGCAATCTGCTAAGGGTGATGCTACTTATAAAAAATCAAAGTTTTTACACATTTGGTATGAAATTTGATGTCAATTACTCTGTCAATTAAACTCTTGTACAACGTGGATTTACCATTGTCTATGCATGCTACTGTGATGTTGATACGATTACCTCTGCTAAATAACTCTTGGTCTGTAAACAGAATTTGTTGGAGAAACACAAGATTTGATGATGACGATGCAGCAACTACCGGCAGAACGTCTGTCGACGTCTGTCGTGAAGAAAAGTCGCCTAGTTATAAACCTTTTACCTTCTGCAAATGGAAGCGATGAAATTCTGCCTTATAAAAGGCTCGACAAACATTGTGAATTATCATATTTGTTTCTTTCGCACATTGCCGAAATGTATATGAAGAGGTGCATGTCTGTTAATTCTTTGTTGTTGTACGTGTCCACATTGATAGGTTCCATCAATTTTATGAGAAGTGTGTTGTGGCCCTACCCATTAAGAACTTCAATTGCATAGCAATAGCTGAAAAATAAAATAGTTGAATCATCGATGTGTGTATATACAGGACACAAGACTGTCATCAAAAAACCAATATACGTTTAAATAATTTTCATAGCTTGTACAAAACGAACTGTGGTGAGAACTATACAAACGATTTCTAGTATGGGAATGTCCAATATTGCGAAACATTTTTAAGTAATGTCTCTGCAGTGATGTCCTTACAGTGGGCTATTTAAGTCGTTATACATATACATGTATGCATATATATATAAAATGACTCTGTGAGCAAGGACATATCTTTACGGTTGGCAAAACTCTGGAATGACCAATCCAACGGCAATATCCTCTCTGGCACAATT
Source organism: Centruroides vittatus (assembly GCF_030686945.1). Lineage (NCBI taxonomy): Eukaryota > Metazoa > Arthropoda > Arachnida > Scorpiones > Buthidae > Centruroides > Centruroides vittatus. The sequence goes on from NW_027121950.1 coordinate 82,236, forward strand.
TCGTGAACGACAGAAATGTACACAGCTTCGTCTGGTTGTGGTAGACCAATCTTTATCGTAACACAAACATATCTCTGCGATGTGTACACACCTGTATTTGAACTTAATGAATATGTTAGGCTAAAATGCCAAAAATGCTCATTGAGAGAAAAAATCGACGACAACGCATTCTGACTTCTTAGATCCAGCCACAACGAAATTTTCGTGTCTTATCACTTTAAAAAATGCTGGCGACTCGTTTTGGCATATTCAATAAGACCACAAAACAAAATTCGTGTCTGTTCTTTTTAATAATCAACTAAATCTGGCAACGAGAAAATGCCACGTGCTGTGGAAGTGTATTAATGCAGTCGTAACGCAATGTGATAAAAATATATCTGCATAAATAAGTAATAAATTTCTTTAGAATTTTATTTTTATTCTAAGTAATAAACAACGTTGAGAATTAATCCGAAAATAAACAGTTAGCCTCATTAATCTTATATTTAAGCTTAACTAAGACAGAAACGTCTATTTATTATTATTTTTTGCTAGTATTATTATAAAAATTTGTTTGGATTTGATCTTTTTGTGAAGTTTCGTTATTGAAAACAAATTTGCAATCAATTGACAAGGTGACTTACAAATAAATTCCTTTATATGATTTAAGTCTATATATTTTAGGCATGTAGGATTTTAAGATATATGTAGGTATGAATGAATGATAAACAAAACAATAATTCTACTTCTTGCTTTAAACACGTTAGATGAAATTTAATTAGTAAATATATCTAAATTATTTTATATATAATTATATACCGTATTTTACGGACTATAAGACGCACTTTTTTCTTCGAAAAATTGCCTCCAAAATTCAGGTGCGTCTTATAGTCCGTAAAATACGGTATTAATAAATTATCAAGACGTAAGAATAGAAAATAAATAAAAATTTTAAAGTAATGTTGAATTATTTTCAAATTGTAAGCTTTATATTAAAGAGAGATTGCATGCGACAACTTGACTAAATATATGAAGAAAGTGATTAAATGTTCTTGTCAGGTGCGATAGAAATGAATAATTCCAGAAACGAGTAAATAGATGATGATAGAGCAATGAATTTTAATGAAGTTTATACATTTAGAAGCAATGCAATTTTTCATACAAGATGCAGAAAGTCAACAGACCAACAAGACGAATTTATATGTATAATTGTCTTCATTACTTAAATATAGAGAAACGTTTATAAGTTTTTCTTTATTCCGGGATAGCTGGACATAATTTTTTAAAGTGTAAATAAATGGTATTTGCTAAATTGTAAAAAAAAAATATTTTTGATTCCCAACATATTTAACATATGTTGGGAAGACTTGAAGACTGGATTCTACACATATTGAGTAAAAAAGAATACGCGTGTGACAACAAAAAACATTAATAGAACTAGTGTATTGGCCATATAAGGTGTAATGACAGTGAGAGATGGCCATACCCATCGATATCAGTAAAAGTAACTTTAAAAAATCCAGAAACGAGTTGTTTAACTTTCCTTGCAACATTTAAAACTGCTTTGTGACCCCATCTGTTATGATGTTATATTAAATAACTTTTTATATTTTTAATTATTATAAAATGGCAAAAAGATTAATGCTGAGGTTAGAGATGGGTTTTATAAAAAAATATTGTAAACGCTAAGGAAAAAAATAGCCATCCGACTCTATTCGAGATAAGACACACCACTCTATTTATTTCTCCACCCTTCAACGTTTGCCTCGAAAATCAGAACTAAATCGAGGGTGCCGCTAAAAATGAAGTTCAGTATCTCATACAATTATATAAAGTAATGGAATCTGCACACAAGTTAGAAAGTCGTAATTTATAGATGTATTACGAGAGTGACACTATTCAGGAGAGACAATATAGAACTTAAACTGTGTATCAATTTTTATAAAAATGAAGTTATTCGATTTTTCTTCATCTCAAAGCTTTTTTTTCTTTTCATAAGAATGCAATGTTATATAAATGTTTATTTAAAACAATAGAAATGTATTGTTTTTATAAAAAATTTCATAGTTATGAATAAAGGATAGTAAAAATATTTATTTATAAGGAACGAAAAATATATTTTAGAAAGTAAAATTTACGTAATCTAGAGGATTTGTAACAGGTTGAAAGTGTTATCTCTTCATTCTTTTGTGTCAATACACGATCCTATTAGTGCAGTGTAGCATACTTTCTCTGATAGAATAGACGATGAGCTTTCATTTATCTGCTTGTAATTTTGATAGGATAAGAAATAATGTAAAGTTTTAAACTCATCTTCGTTTCTTTAAATGTAATAAAAAAAATTTAAACACAATATATTCGAAAAGAACCACAAAAACTATTAGCAGTATTTAATTCTATTAGCAATCAAATAATAATATATAAAATAATTTTAATTATTAATTTTTATATCAAAAACATACTTTAATATTATACCAGTATGCAATCTCTTATACTACAGTATAGACTTGAAAAAAACCCTCAGAATTCCACGTAGCCAGCCCACGTGGAGTTTTCTGGTTTCCCACAAATGTTAAAGATGGGATGACCGATCACTAGTATTCACTGGCTTTATCCACTCGCCGACTAGTGGGACTTCTGCTTATTCTGGTTGTATTAAAAAAATTTTATCACGAGGCATCTCCCTTGCTGATCACCCATGTGTTGACTGCATTCCATCAAACCAAAGTAACCAAAGTTTATTTTTTCTAAATAAATTTATTAATATACCTAATGTTAGTTAGAAAATTTATCTTCAAAATATTTATCATCTCATCGTGTCATAATTTTAACATAATTAAATTAAAATAATTATCAGAAAATGTATGGTTTTCCAATAACGAAATTTCAATGGTTCAATCAAAGCCTTACAAAAATATGAGAATAATTAGAATATTTATGACCTTTTCTAATGGACAGTTTTAATTATTTTTTTTAATAATTACGGTAGATAAAATAATTTACTTATTGTAATTTTTATAGTTTTGAATACGTTTTAGAACAGAAGTAATGTATGAAATCAACTCTTATGGATTGTGATTTCAGCTGTTTCGTATTAAGTGATTAATGTCAAAAGATTCAGCTCTTTTCTATGTGTCAATGTCAATGGCAGACTTTAAAAAAAGTATTTAGTGCAGAGGTGATAATAAAATAGCTTGAGGCAAGAACATATTAACTTGTTTCTTTGTTTAATATTGTTACATTTGTACAAACATAGGCAGATATAATTTCCAGACACATAACCCATAACTTCTCATAGATTGGCATGTCAAATTCTAGCATTAATCACCCGAGGTCTGACCTAAAATGCAGAACAAATTCGGAACTTTGGACGTTCGAACGTAATTATATTATTTTAAATAAATCATTTTTCTTTAGCCAAATTAACGAATAATAACGTGTTACAAAGAATTCTTAGATAAAGCAACGCATTCAAATTTGAAGCTGCCATATCTAGTCCTTTATATTACGTAGATTTATAGTCCTTGGTTTAAAACATTTATTATATATGTATATATATAATATTTTACTCAGTAGTAATGCGAAAGTATTTTCTAATATAAAAGATTATAATATCTATTATTTAACAAAGAAAACAGTGACAATTAAACTAAATATAGTGCTTGATATCTAAGAAAAATGTGATATTTTATGTTTCTTTATACTCTACCGTTATCTTATATTGCAGAATCGATTACTTTATCAAGAACATTGCGAATCGGAGCATTTAAGGATAGCCGAGAGGTTAAGGTGTCAGCTTACGTCTCTGGGAAATCCGGGATCGATCCGTGCGAACAACCCTAGTCATTTTTCATGGGCGGTATCTCCCTGATAAGTCGGAAATAATAATACATAAAAGATATAAGACAATGTTTATTCCTTTATTCTAAATACAAAGTATAATATTTAAAGGATATTTGTGAAAAGAAGTTAATTTTTTTATTCATTAATATTCCAATAATTATTTTTGAGTTATATTAATTTTTACAAAAATTCTTATGGAAATCGATAAAAATATTTCTAAAAATAACGAATCGGCATAAACAGGTAAAATATATAATTTATAATTATAAAGTAGCCATTAGTTTGTAATTTTGATGTAAAATAGAAAATATTGGAAATTTCTGCATTTCTAAAGATATTAAAAAATGAGATTGCCCATAACACCACTAGTAGTTGGAGGACTTCTTATGTAAAACTGTCTCCAATGTAGGTGTTAGACACGTGACTAAAACGCAAAAAATTAATGAAATTCGAACACATAAACAATTATTACGTTTATTAATTTTATCTAATCGGTAATTAGTAGGCTTTAAAGGTTGTGTTAATCCTAATTTGTTACAAAATATTTAAGAATATACATTCAATAACTAGAGCTTCTTAATTATAAATATGATTACTAGCAGATATTTTGTTAATTATGTACAATAATATCATTTCAAAACAAACACACGAAATAATAATTTTTAATATATATATATATTATTATCAAAGTATGTAAGTGCATTAACAAACGACTTAAATTATTAAATTATATTAACATATTACATTAATATTAACTTTATAGGTGAAGGAATCCCTGCGGTTCTCTTTCTCCGGGAAAAGCTCCCTAGGTTCTTTCTTTCTTTCAATGGTCCCAGCGAATTCAAATTATTTCGATGATGTGGACCAGTAGTCAGATGATAATGCGGAAGAGTTTAAGCAGGCTGCATTCAGACTTGCCGTAAATCACATAAAGTGATGTAAAAGAAACGAAGTAGAATATTTTTCATATATAATAAAGAAAAAATTCCATCAAAACATTTTTTGGTTTATTCGCGTCGATAAGAACCTTTTATAGTTACAAAATGGAGAACGACAAACATTTCTGTTTATAGAATAATTTTAAGATGATTGAAAGTTTCAGAGGAATGTCTCTTGTATGATAGAGAAAAGCAAACATTTCTGTCTTTTGACGAGAAAAATGTTTAAATTCACAAAAGAGTGAATTTGTTTTATGTGTTAAGCTTTATTGATCTAAGTCTATCAAACATTTAAGAACTGTAGAAAAGGTATAAAGTGAATAAATACTTCCGAATTTGTCGAAATCAATTATAAACTATTGACTTATGAAGAAATCATAACTCAATTTTGTAAGAAGTCTTGCTTTTTGCTCGAAAAATTATAAATTTTATAATTAATTGATTATCTGATAAACCAATAAATTTATTCCTTAACTTATACCCAAATAATCTTATAAAGTTTCCGTAAATTTGATCGATTCTTTTATATATTTTAAGTTCATCCATCAATTAGTATGAAGAAGTAACACCGAAACAATAAGTAGATAAACTATCGTATTAACAATAAATAACCTTGGCTATGTTTTCAATCTGTAGGCTTAAAAATAAAGTAAAACTAATAAAAATTTATCACAAAATAAAGAGATTTAAGTCCTGCGACACAAATACGACGAATTTGTATGTGGAGTTGTTTATCAAATTTACAGAGATAATTCTTTTAGTTTAAAATTGAATTCTGATTTAATGACACGGATATAATGTGAATTAAAATTTCGTAAAACGGCAAACAGATTTAACAGTTTTATTTTTCTCTTAATCTCTAAACGTCTTCAGTTATTTATTAAACATAGTTAAAAGCTAATCAGTAACGTTAATCTAATTACAGGAAACATTTTGCCACGTTCTGACGATGGAAAAAATGTTAAAAATGGTTAATTATTCACAACGAATTGAACATTTTGGTGCACGACATCCGTTTTCGATAGAGTCATTAAACGTCTTCAGAAGGCAGAACGATAGATAAGTGGAGCGAAGAGACGATCAATATCTTTATGATTGTTGCACACTCCAATGATTAATGAACTGCACATTATGAACTACAGAAGTATCAAGTTCTTGTTTATCTTTCCTAAAAAATAATTGGTTATATTCAATTTTTTTCACGTGATTAAAATATATACAGGTATATAGCCTAAACTATTGTAGTATTTATCGATAAGAGATTGTTCTTCTAACTAAATGATAAATGAATTCGTGCAGTTAGGGTTCTGCACACTTTCACGTAAATATGGTGTCATTTTTCCAGTATTTCAACGAGCGAGACTACAAATATGACGTCACATTGACGTAAAAATCCAATTTGACTCTTTCTTATTGCGTATGATAAAGTAGAGTTCAGTAAACGCCTAGTCTTTGTCATCGTGAAGAGGTTATTTAAAATATATTGAGCCGAAGAATTCTAAAATTTAAATTTTTGTGCATATGTTACTAAATATTCTCTCGCCGATTTTTTATGAGAATATAAATTGTCCTATTCGGATACCAGAATGTAATTTATAGTAGAAAAGTTCGATCAGCTTTGATATTTAAATATGTTTTCAAGTGTAAAAGATGTTTATGAAAATTTATGTTGCGAATATAAATGGAAATTTTGTATTCGGGATGATTTTTTTAAAGTTTATTTTATGTTATTTAAATAAATTTCTTTATAATTTACCTTTAATTATTCAATTTTCGAAACAAATAAATACCATACCTATTATATACAATCATAATAAGTTAAAAATACTGAGAATATAACTTTATAAATTAAAAAATTGTGTAAATGTAAAGAACATTTCGAAAAAAATTTCTGTATATAATACATGCTATAAATTCGTCAATATTTTAAATTAATAAAATAATTGCAATGGAATTGACAAGATCCGGATCTTACAGGGGCCTGAATAACAGGAGCTTGTAACTACGTTACAATAATGGTAACGTAGTTACATTTTCAACCTCTTCAAATAAGTCCGGAGGTAAATGAAACGTATAAAATTATTGAATTTTTAAGGTCTAGTTGTATGTTTATCCTAGGGATCAAAATTTCTGTAATTCAGCAGTGCAAAAGAACTTTTGACAGATCAAGACTACGATCATCTAGTCTCATTGATGGTGTTTTTTCAACAGAGAAGAGAAAATTCTTCTTCATTTTAGGCAGAAAAATTTCTTTAAAAAGACAATTACCGACAATGGTAATGAAAAAAGACGCACAGATACCAAAAGAATCATATAATGTTATTGTTAACCTGAAATTATATCCCTTGAAAAGAATAATAAACAAAATGAAACAATTGTCAGTTTTCAATCTTTATTTAGACAATAGAGATGACCGCTAATCCGGGAATTGATTATGTTTAATTAGAATTTACAAAAGTTTAACAAATAATAGGGTGTTGCTAATCTGAAACCGTGTCGTTATTCTTATTTGTTTCTTAAACACTATGTAGCTACATAGTGTTTAAGAAACAAATAATAGAGTTACAAAACTAAATGCCTTTCATTCCAATACAAACATACAAGTAATACTTTAACAATTAAAAAATTGTTCTTTTTTTCGGAGGTTTCATACACTCAATTTGAACAGAATGAGTAATTAATAGTAACAAACTTCCTGCATTAAGGCTGATTGTAACCTGTTTTTTTTAATGCACTCTCCTGCAGATAGCGTTAAAAAATAATATTTTTTTTCTATGGGATTTCTACTGTTTTAAAAATTCATAAAAAATTAACGAATCCTATTTTTTAAATTCTGAACCGTGTGTTAATACAAGGATTAAATGGTATTCTAATGCAAGAATCTGTTTGGTTTTATCTGCTTCTGTTTTCTAGAATTTTTACAACGCTTTTTCTTATAGAAAAAGCATTATTTGTTTATAATCAGCCTTAAAGTGCAGCATTAGATAGAAAAGCATTATCAAATTTTGAACAGTATTCTAAGAAATGAGCTTTTCGAGGTCTTACTTCGAACCATTCCGAATCTCTTCAACGTAATAAAGTGACTATAATCAAATAATTACATTGGGTTTATGTAAAAAAATATATAGAATTAAATTTCTCGGCGTAAAATTTATTAACAGTTTATGAACTATGAATAATGATTCATCGGATGCTCATCAGTGATCAAGTGGATAAAACCACTGAACACTGATAGTGGTGGCCAGAGACGGGGAGTCGACGGAAAAATACACGACTCCGACTCCTTTCACTAATACACTACAAGTTAGTAGTTTCTTTAATGGAAATGAAATAAGTTGTAGTAAACTTTTTGACAAAAATAGTTTTTGTATTTATTATATACAAAGAGATAACATTTAAGAAGAATGCTTAGATTTGAATTTTTAAAAAAATCGTAAATAGTATTTACGAATAATTTTTATTGATTTATATAGTAATATAATACTGTAATCGTAAAATAAGACTTTACAATTTCCAAACGATATACATGAAAGAGCAAAAAACAAAATATTCAGTTTGAATATACGGTAATACCTCGGTTTTCGTCGATTTCGGATTTCGCCGATTGTTTTCGAACGATTATCGACTAAAACCGAGGTATCACTGTAGTTCTTAAATTTTAACCATTTTATATGAAAATGTTAACTAAGCATACTTTCTAATTTTGGGCATGTTTGGAATTGCATATGCATAATAAATATCTATTAAGATGTAAAGAGAAATTTAAAAACCAATGGAGTCAGAACTTTCCAAATCTTGAAAAAAACAACCAGTAGGAGATGGAAACTGAACTTGATGATTGTGCACCCTTTGTGTGGTTTTGTACTTAGAAAAGCCCTACTGAAGAGGCCGATGAGAAGGCGAAATGCATTTAGGGAAACATTAAGTAATTAAAAAACCTTTTTTTCTCTATATACTTGTTTGGTTTTTTTTACCTTTTTGAGAGAATTCTACTTCATTTTTTATAAATGTTTTAGAGTTGTTTTAATTTTTAGTCCTCTTAAAAGTCAGAAAAGGAAGAAAATTCTCGAAATTTTCGTGCTCTTTTTTTAAAGTACAATACGCAAGATCTATTAAGATCTATTTTTCAAAATCCATCGCTACATCAGAGTTTGAAGAAGAGTCTTCATTTATGCGAAAACTCTGGTAACTTTCACATTTTGAGTTAGAATCACCTTGAGAATTTTTTCATGAACATTTTAAATCAAAAAGCTACATCACACAGAGCTGATTTTCCTTTCTCAATCTGTTCGTCAGTTAAAAGCACCCTGTGAGTAGGATCTACGAATCTACGAACACGTTATTATTTATTAGAATGTTTTCTCTACGCTGCATAGAATTCCTTAGGGCATATGCAGTAATTCCACCGATTTCAGACAGTTTGTAGCAAACACTTCCATTCTTTGCAGAATGAATCAGGTATCAGTTGTGCAGCGTGAAATGTTTTTGTAACTTCATATGGGTGCTTAAGTTGACTTGCATGTTTCTACTCGATATCAGTCATTGTAACATGTGAATTTGCCATATCGGTAAGATATGGCTTTAATTCAAGAAGGAGCTGAAACATTTCATAGGTGCTTCCCCAACGAGTAACTTGATCTAGAATTGCTCCTTTCCTGATTGGCGCTTTAATATAGTATCAAGTTTTTGGGTTCTGGCAGTAACTGCTATATTGCGCAACTTTGCTATTACATCAGCTACATTCTTTTCTTTTAGGCCATCCCGTATTGCTAGTTGAAATGTGTGGGCTGCGCATCATATATGGAAGATATTTGAGAACCCCACACTGACTGTATCATTAACAGTTTCATCTACATTAGGGAAATCTCTTCCTGAATGTTTTTTACTACTACTAGCATTTTCAACAGAACCGTTTTTCAGTTTATCGCCATCACTGGGTTGCAATTTTAAAAAAATGGTAGACCTATAAATTTTAATGTAGTCCATCCGTCTGTCATTCCATAATCTAGAGAACTATTTATGATAGATGAAAGACGAAACCATATGTGTGAACCTTAGGGGCAGAAGGTCCCGATTAACTATACATGAACTTCCGATGTAAACCGAAAGTCACGTTATTCAATTCAAAACTTTTTCTCCAAAAAGGGGTTAGATAGATGACCGGCACGACTATATTGGTAAAGGAAAAGTATGATGTAAAGAGGCAAGCCACTACTAATTTGAGGCGAGGAGCATATATTTTAAGTTAAATAAATTTAAAAAATGTTTAAAATTCGTATCCCTGCAGTAATTGCTCGTTTAGAGTAAGTCTCTTCACTACACAGATAATATTTTAAGCATTCAAAAAACTCGTTTAAAAATTAAATATTTTATTAATTTCGTGTAACTAAATTTAAGTTTATAAGCCGTATTAATTAATAAATTGAAAATTTTACGCAAATTAATTCATCATAAATAAAAAACTATAAATAACTTTGTTTCGATGTCATTAATCATCGAACTGATTTTGTTCATGAGAAACAAACATCTGTACTTTAAAAATTCTTACATAAAAACATTTACTTTAAATAATCTATAGTCGAATATATTTTATACAATATATGCAATTGATTTTTAATGCCAGAATTACATAATGAGGATGCATTCATGTAGGCTAATAGCAATAGCCATAGTACAATCAGCCTTAAGAAGTAGACTGAATCAATATTGTCTGATCTAACAAAAAAATGCTAATGAAGACGTTTTTTGTTGACTGTTTTCTAAATTGCCCAAACAGTTTAAGCTACATTATGGGGGAAAAATAGAAAGTGCCTAAAGTGAATTGCCAAATGTTAAGTCTATATTTCGAAGACGTTGCATTATATCTGCATTATATACCTATTATTTACATATCAACATAACCTCTAAGTGAGAAATCCAGACAAATTCTTATGTATAGGAACTTTCGACTATTCTGTACTATACATTAATTTTTTATCTTGAAGTTTTTGCATTAGCCTTCTTTAGGTGGATCTGATCTTTCCATTACGTTTATTCTTTTTGTTTTATAGTAGTGTCATCTTTCAGCTAATGGTAGCTTCTAAAAGAAATATTCTCATCCTCATAACCATCTTCATATCTATAAGTTCGTTGATCTAACAAATAAGAAACAGTAACTGAAAAAAAAAACTATCGAGAAATACCAGAAAACTAAAGATTAAACATGAATTAATCAATGAAAAACCTTGAATTAATTTTCAAAATTACATTTTATCAATTCGTCACTGACTAAAACAATGTTGGTTCCTAATTTTAATTATTGAAGAGAGGAAAATAAATCAATTAAACATAAAGGACTTTCTATATATTTAACAATAAAATTGATTGAATGGAAAAGAAGCAGAAGCTCTTTTCTGAAAAAATTTGTAATAAAACTTATACATTAAAGACATCATCAGTAAAAAAAATCAGTTTATAATTGAAGCAAACAACTCATTAAACACGTTTAGAGCATTACATAAGTCAGTTTGAATTTTCTTTGTTTGGTTTAGTGTAATTTCAATTTTGCATCAAGTCACGTAAATCAACAGAGAAATTTTTATTTTCATACATAAAATCTTAAATATTAACACTCTCAAAGCTGTTAGTTTATATTTTAAATATTTTAATGGAAAAAAAACACAATGTTGAATAGTGATCAATGAATAGAAATACTTCACAAAATGTTTTTAATCTGAATCAAATGGAATAAAAGTATATATAAGAAAATAATCAAACATTACTTAAACTTTATTTATTTATATTTTGGCTCACGTCTTGAATTAATATGGATACCAGGTCTACAATGGAGCGGCCGGACTGTGAGGGACAGGGTCGGACCATCCTTACAAATTCCTGGGAGGATTTCGGCTCCCCGGATCCGAACCATGCTCTCTCAGATTGGTATACTGATGTAACTGCTCCACTATCTAAAACCAGGTTTCCCCCTCATAAACGGGCAGTTTTTCAGGTTTTCTACACATGTCTAACATTTAAATAAGACTCTTATTTAGATTTCCCAAATTCTCCAGAGAGGAATCTTCTTTGACAAACCTTCCATTTGCCTTATCCCAAAGATCCAAACGTAACCAGCCTAACACAATGCATAATTTCAGATAAAAAGTTACATTTTTTGATAGACAATTTTATAGATAATTGTATTTATAATGTTATTATATCAATCTGCATGTTAGTTTATTGAAGTTAATATGAGAATATTTGAAGAAATATTCTATTACTAACAGTTTTCATATTGAAGTATAAATTCTATATATAAGTGGGTCCGTCGAGAACTTGTATGAAGCCCGAGAATGGACTGTGCTCTATTCCCAATTTTGTTTTGAAAAAATAAAATACGAAAAAAGTTTTTTTATTAACCTTATTCAAGAGCTGTACTTACTGAAAGATTTCATGTGATTTAGGATAGTTAGATTTTCATTGTTTTTATAGGTATTTATTATTCACTATCATGAAAATAAACAAATACACTGCATTATAAGTAAGAACAAAACTGTTTAAAGCACATAATTTTAGTCAATCAATTGGTTGGTTAATTAAATTAAAATCGTGTTTAGCATCCCTGTGGACGATTGGATAAAACCACTAAACACTGATAGTTGGTCGCGGGTTCGCATCCGACCGAGTTTATCACGTGCAGTTTTCCGGGTTTTCCTCGCGTGCCTAACACCTAAATAAGGTAATTTTCCCGTATAAATGTCCTCCCGGGAAGTATCCCTCGGGAATTAATTTTAATTTCACTTTCACAAAGGTATTTCTTACTGCATCTTAACAGAATTATCTAAAAATAATTAATTGTAAATAATTTTAATCTATCAACTATCGTAGGAGAGGCCACAAAAATATCAAAAGTATGATGCTATATAATTAATTGTCAATAAAAAGCAATTTAATATAAAAATAATAAATTTTACGCTAAAGAAATTAAACAAATTGCGGCTCACTTATACAAAGAAGGCCAAAATGAAACTCATTACTTGACAATTTATATCGACTTTAGTTGCAATACCCTTTAATATTTCATTTTACATAATATAAATGTAAAATTTAGTCTAAAAATTGTTATATTTTTAAACAAATTTTATTTTTTTCGATAAAATACTGACAAAGAGCCAACGATATAAAATTTTTTATCTCTCGTCTCAGGTGCTGTAAGATAAATTGTTACAGAAAATTCCATTGACAGAACACAGATACAAATTCACCAATTCCTTGTATACTATCGAATTATTATCTAATATACTGATTAATTACGTAGTTTATTGTGATTTCAAACATTTAGGCTGTATTTAACACTGAATGACTGCCATGCCGCATATAAACGTGGAAACTTCGAGGTTACCGGCATGCCGGTTAAACTGCGACTAAAATATAAAATTAATCAGATATAACGAAACTAGTTGTTAACAAAACGTTAACAGAAACATTCATAAATCAGGAAGAGAGTTTTCGTTTACAAGACAATAAAACAATTAGCGACTTATTGACATTAATAGTACAGTAGTAGTAGTAGTTAAGTCAGTGAGAGCTACGCTAACAATCTACCTTGACCTGTAAATAATACCTTCTTTTTAAATTTTACATAAAGCCGATATTAATCAGTTTTAAGCTGAGGTAATTTACAGTGAGTTTCTTACATTTAATGTTTATTTTTGCGTTTTTGGATCAAATAACAATAAAATACACACAAAAAAAGCACTTTCGGAATTCCACGAGTATTTTACGTCGTTAAAAAAAACAAAATGAAGAAATTAAACGTATAATCATAGTTTTTAATTAATTCTGACAGATCCACAGTTATAGAATAAAAACTCGATCGTTTTTTTTTGATGCACCCTCTAGAAAGGGGTGTATAACCTCACTTAAACCGGCATTCCTGCTTTTACCGTACGGATATATAGGTAACGCATATATCCGTACGGTATACTGTGAGACCGCGGATTTTAGCGGGAAAATCTGTGTAAATGAAAGAAAACTTTCATTTTTTTTTCTCACAAATTAGTGTAAACAACCCCGAGAGAAACAATTCCTCGCAGAGAAACGGAGCAGAGGTCTCCGCAAACTATCAACAGTTAGGTGGAAAAGTTGACACTTGGCTGTCAAGAATTCTCAAGTCATCGTCAACAACCGACAGCTTCCCACACTAACTCTATAAAAGCTCGCGCAACCGGAACTTTGCGCGCTCGCATAGGAAGTTATTATTGTACTTGTGTCTGTCTCCATGCCCAGGAACGAAGTCCCGTCGGAGAAGACCCACAGCACCTCTTCCACATCGTCCGCGACCGCCATACATCGAATTATATCGTCCTATCTCACATCGAGAGGTATTTTGTTAGGACCTTTGTAAACTCTCTCCCCCCGCAACGGCAATAGACTTAACGCATAGCCGTCTTAGTTAGAATCTGTAAACTTGCATATACTGTAGTTGCATTTACGCGTATGTTAACCGCATTTAATCTGTCTACCGTAGAATAGTTTGTAATCGCCTTATATGTTATTCTAGTTATTCAATAAATGCTTTATTTGTTAACCTGTCTCCTGTCAATCAAAGACGCCTGTCGACTTACCGACGCACCTCCCCACTCACTTTGTTTTTGCCCTCCTAGCCATCCGAAACGACAACGAGATCGGGTTTTACCAACCCGTGCAGTGTAAGTGGTCAGCGAGGATAAACCCCTGACCCTCTGCTTATCTCACAATACTAAGGAATAATACACAGTACGGGGTAAAAAACGTTATTTTATTTTATTAATTACATGTATAGCAGTAACGTAACGATACTGTTTTCAATACAACACTAGAAAGAAGCATAAATGATTATTACCCAAGGGTTTGGACCGTAGCAATTTTGTAACCAACGTTTTTGTAAACATCCACCCTTGTAACGTATCGTTACCTGCACACCCACCCATATCTGCGTTACGTAATTTATGGACAGTCCCATAATGCGATTATGGTAAACCCATTCAAAAGTATACAGAAGCAATTTCCCTACATCAAAAAGAAATTTATGACTTAGGAATGAAGTATTCCTTGAAGATCATCTATATTCTTGACAATGATTTATGAATTATTGCCAACACTGATATTGATGAATGAAAAAATGTCTTGCAATCGATAAATCTGAAAATGCGCTGACAAGATTTTGATTGATTAGAGATAAAAATGGAATCAAATTTAAGATATATTCAAAAACTTTTTAAATATATTAGTCGAGTTTTAAAGATATAAATGTAAAAACAATAATGCATGAAAGTTTATATAGCATAAATTATTTAAATTTAAATCGAAACAATATATAGAATAGATATCGTTTAAAAACTCATAATTGAAAAACTAAAATTTAGTTTTTCAAATAATAAATGAAATAAAATAATCATATTTATTATTGCTTTTATTTATATCTATGAGAAAATTACGCCATCTTTAAATTACAGTCAGTGAACACTGGTCGCTACCTTAAAATTCTAGGTAAACTTACCAATGGCCGAGTGGATAAAACCACTGAGAACTAGTAATTGGTTGCCAGTTCGCACCTGACAAACAGACTGACCACGGGTTTATTTCTCGTCTCTAATACTTAGGGGGTCAGTTTCCCATAGAAAGTCCTCTCGGAGGCATTATCTTAACAGATCGCCCACATGTTGCGTTGCTTCATTCATTTTATTTCCTTACACCTACATTTTGTTCAATCGCACACCCTACATTTTATAATTAAAAAAAGAACATTTTCAAAATAATGGATAATTTGAAATATGTTTACTTTATTTTACCCATAAATAAAAAGTTTTCAGTGCAGATGAAAGGACGTTCAAGTAAAAGTCAAAACAATGAAATGATAATGTTATTTTGATAGGAAGAACGTTAAAAATTCGTTCAGACGTATAATTGTAAAATTAAATATTGACGATAAAAATTTCTGAATTTATTCCGAAGTATTTCGTTATAATACAGTCTCTCTTACAGACTTAACAGTCTTAAAAGGATTGATTAATCCTTTTACGTTTGTTAAGTTAAGAAAACGATGCGCAATACATGAGTGATTTTCCAAGGGTAATTCTTCTCGCAAGTACTTTTATGGTAAACTGGCCCCTATTTAGTACACACATGAGGAAAACCCAGAAAACTGCACGCAGCCAGCCTGTTTGTTGGATGCAAAACAATGAGCAACTACCAGATTTTATCCACTCTGCCACTGGTGGGTAGACTTAAAAGGAATTTATGATAAGTTATTGTATTCTATGGCCGAATGCCCGAGGCGGTTATGGCCTCTCTCCAGGGACCCGGGACCAACCCCAGAAATTGTTGTGGAACTTCACAAAGCATCCAATTTCCCCAAAAGCTGATCTTCATTGAAGCATTGATCTGTATTTGAATTATGTATTATTTGTTTCTGCAAATAGTTGTATTCTGTCGTCCATATATTTTGACTCTTTGCAATTTCCTGACTTTCTTTTATTCTTATTTTCTTCTGAAAACTCTAAACAATATATAGAAGACTGGAAGCTTTTTTGCTCATTTTTGTAAATCATCAAAGTTTTCTTTTTTCATCTTTTCAACCATTTCTCTCTCATTATATATGCGTTTTAATAGATATATTCTTAACTTTATCATCGTCAGAAACTCCACAAATTAGATTCAATTTTAATAGAAAACGAAATAAAACAATATTAATTAACAGTGTTCTGACAGCTTGTGCGAATTTAATAACCATTGATTTTATGTCATATCAAATTTTCACTGGACAAACTTTTGACATGCCGAGCTTTTCATTATTTTGGAATTTTAAACGTAGAGATATTTTATTATCTTTAGGATCAGATAGGATTGATGGAACAACAATGCAACAGAAGAGATATTTACCAATACCAATGATAAATGCCATTCGGAAGGATTTTCTACGAGGATCTGGATTCGATAATTTTATTTACTCGACCACAAAAGTCGTAGACTATTATAATTTAATGAAATACATTTGATAAAAGTTCTCTTTATTTTGTACAGGAATTAATAATGAAAATCATCTTTGACTTATAAATAATTTCTTAATAAAACTATCAGAAAAAATTTTCTTAGCTGCAATTTATTATTTCAAAACGAATTGATTCGTTGAATATCTCCCCGAAAACAACTTATTAATAATTAAAACTGAAAATATTAATACATTTATTTTTAATTGTTTATTTGGACAAAACTGCTGAAATTGAGATCAGATGTGGAAAGCTTAGTTTAAATTAAAGTATGGTTTAAAAAAATTGCAGCTAGACAATACTATCATAGCTAGATTAGGGAGCTTCGCCTCCATGACCGCTTACGGCTGGCCGAACTTTTCGCTCGCTTTGCCCACTTGTACCCAATACAGACTATTCATGAGAAAAATTTCGTGACGATTCAAACCTCGAACGAACTTCGGAACAACCCATTCGCTTTGCTCCGTTCGCTGTACCTTTCGCGAGGTGGCCCAATCCTCTTAAACCCCTTCGCATTTCACAACCCACGCGGGCTTCGCCCACTTGTTTAAAACGTTGTGATGATTCATCCATTTTCAGTGTCGCCATTTATATATTTTTTTTCTTTTTTCATGACGGAAAAGTGCGTCGTGACGATATTAAGCTAAGTATATATAAAGAGTAGATTTATAGTTTTATTATTACTATGTTGATTTTGAAAACTAATTAAAACGAAAATTTCTAAAGATCTTTACACTAAAATCTTCACCCCACTAGTGGATGAGTGAATAAAACCACTGAACACTGGTAGTATCCCGGTCATCCCGGTGATCCCGGGTTGGTACCTGACCAGTGGGTTTCTTCGCGTGTCTAAAGGCCGCCACACACGTTCAGGAAATCCTTTGAGGAATAACTGTGCAGGCCTGGCCGTGAGGAATTCCTGCTAGGGTGGGGGAAAACTGTACAGTTTCGGCGGACTATAGAGGCCGCCGGAGTAGAAATGAAAAACCATTTGATTTTCCTGCACAGTTTTGGACTGGCCAACTGTAACGTGTGCCGTCGTGTCGTTCAGTTGCGAGGCCGCTGAGTAGTGAGAACAATGTCTCGTGAATGTTCGGAAGAATTATTTTTTATAAACCTTTTTAACATTTATTATTTATAATCTGAAAAATTAATTTTTCACGTTATAAATAATAAAAGTTAAAAGTTAAAATTATTTTCAGATCAAAATTTTCTCGAGTAAATTAAAATTATAAATACTTTTAATATTTAGAAAACTTCTCAATTCATTTCCTCAGTTTTATATTTAGAAAACTTTTCAGTTCACTTCTTTAGTTTTCATAAAGCATCTTGATACTCTATAATATTATTTTCTTTTATATTTTAAAAAATTTATTGTTTTAGACCTATACCTGTTTAATACCTGTTTTAATGTTGTATTAAAACATGACAACTTAAAATAATATTTTAACAATAGGATAAAGTTTAATAAATTATTTTTAATTATTAAATTATAAAATTAATTTGCGATAATAATTTTTACAATTTTACTAATATTGGATGTGGTTGAGAATTATTTATATTTGCTTTTTTTTTTTTTTTTTTTGTTCTAATATCCGAATAAATTAAATCACGACAATCTGAAATAATATTTTAACAATGAGACAAAGTAAAATAGAAAAATAGTTTAATATAATAATTATTTCTTATATTAAACTTTATTTGTTTTTATTATATTTGTTACTTATTTATTAAATATCTATACAACGCATTGATTTTGAAAGTATCTATTTTTTGTTCAATTAAGAATTGTTCGTAAGATACAATGTTGCAAAAAAAAAACGATGCTTTTAAAATATTTGTGGTAATAACAATTCTTTTTAATATTATCTGATCTTGGACACCCAAGAAGTTCCATGTCTAAGTAACTGTAGCTCCAGTTTTTAAAAAGACTTTTTTCCCCTATCTATCCACCTTTAAATAAAAATAATTCTTTACACGTTGAGAAATAATTTAATAAGTTTTGTAAATTACTATGTTCAATCCTGCCAGTTATATCCGATGGTTTCTCGTCTATAAAATTTAACCCATGAATTTTTTTGGTAGTAAAATCGATTTGCCATTGATCTTTCGATGGTAATTGATGCTTTTTAACAGAATCTATAGCCCTAGATTTCTCTTGAAAAATTAATTTTGTGATCAGTACTACCCAAACCACTACTACTACTCTTTACACAGACTTCTACGCATATGTTTTTTCCCGCGAGTTTTAATACAATTTGTTGCCAATAAACATCCAAGAATAGCCAGTACGTCGTCATCAGACTCAGTTAGTCAGTCTTCATGGCCGACTGACTAACTGAGAGATTTGTGTTCCTGTCGTGTGTGGGCGACAGGAAATTCTGAATTTTCTCAAGGCTAGGCCTTCACAGTTATTCCTCAAAGAATTTCCTAAACGTCTGTGGCGGCCTTAACACCTAAATAGAAACCAGTTTCCCATGAAAAGTCCACCCAGGAGGAAGACTTTTTGGCAATTTGCCCATGTATTGAGTTGTCTTATTCCATCAATCGTGAAAACTTAAAAATACCTATTTATTTTTAGAAAAATACTAATTATAACATAAAAATATAAAAATATAAGGATGTATATATAGAGTGTCTGTCATAAGTGTAAAGTCGACAGTGTTTAAAAGGTTGCATCCAGACCAATGTTTGGGATTGGTATGAAGTCTGGAGGCTATTAAATACTTTGGAGACTTAACGCTGATTGCGTGACCCCACCATCGAGATAACTTGAATTTATTTCTCCTTACTCGGTGACATGTAAATGAATAAACCTGTAAAAAAAATAAAGATAAATATAACTTCATGTTTCCAGACTTATTGGACAATAAATCTTCAGTACAATAAATATTATTATTATTATTATTATTATGATAATAAAATATAGTTCTGTTAACCAGTTGACAACAAAAAATACAAGTTAATAGTACCTATAGTGACTTGCTGAATAGATACAGAAACATTTACCTATGAGCACTCTAATCTAGTCCATTAAATTACTTCTAGATAGTCTATTTTATTTCACTGTAATTACTATTTAAACAATATTCTTATAAAAATTCACTGTTGGAATTACATTTACTTCTTAAAAAACTACATTATTGAGCAGCAATTTTAAAAAATTGTAGACTTATAAATCCTCACTGGTGTCCGTCTGTGTGTCTTTCCTTAATCTCGAGAACGGAGTTAGTAGCTGTTGTTAACAGGAAAAGTATGATGTTCGGGGGTAAGACGTTACTAAAATTGAGAACGTTGTGACGAAAAATTGCAGCCTGGCATTGTGACAATGTCATAATAAATAAATTGCTCGTTTGGATATATAAAGTAAATTGCTTAACGCGCCACTTAAAATTAAAAATAAATCTCGGTAAATGAACTTTTTAGGCCACCTTGTATACAAATATTTATCAAATTTTATTACTTTTTAATAAAAAAAATCAAGAATAACTTTTTATATTGATTATAGAAGAGAGAATGAAAGTGATAGCTTAAATTAATCTACAGATTATAGAAAATCCTTTTAAGATATTCAAAAGATTAAATCATAATCTTATCAGAAAAATCAAAAATTCATATTTTTTCTAATTAATTAAGCACTGGTTTAACTTCCTAATTCTTAAAATATTTAATTTTTTAATGTTTTATCGTTTAATAAATTAGGGGCACAATAAAAATAGCCATTTGTAATGATGTTACTTTCTTTCTCTAGGTGTCCACTACTGCCGAGGGAATTAAACCATTGTTAGGTAGTCGTGGATTCGTGTCTTTCCGATGGGCAGGCCACGCGAGTTTTCTTCATATGCTTAACACCCAAATAGGCACAATTTCCCACAAAAGTTCTCTCGGAGGTAACTTTCTTTGGCAGATCGCCCCTTTTGCTTTGTCGTATCCTATCAAAACAAATCTTTTTCCCCCCGGGGACTAATACGACCTTTCCGCCATATCTATCTTGGGTTCGAGGGGTGGTAAGGAACTTGACATATGCGGGACCTATTAAAAATTATTTGGGAGCTACAGACATTAGCACAAGTGATTATTTTTTTTTACTCTTTGTTTAATAATTTATTCTAAGAACGTACCTAATTGTTATTCTTTGAAATAATTTAAACAACAGAATTATTTATCATGAATGTATTTTATTGTGTTATAGAATAGCTGCAATTCTTTTATATCAATTTATTAAGCATAAATACATGTTTCGTGTGTTTATAAAATAAAAAAGTTCTTCTCTTATATTTTAATTAATAATTAATATATTTATTATAATATAAATATATTAATTATTAATTATTAATTAATTTTTTGTATAATTAATTAATTTTTTAAGATTGGGGGAAAAATATTATTATTAAAAACTTATAATCTTAATTTTTCTGGAATAAATTGTAATAAAATTTTAAAAAGTTATACTTTACATTAAAATTCATTAAAAATTAAAATAATAATAATAAAATATTTAATCTTTTAACATTAAAACATTACTTTCAAAAGTTGTTACTTACTCTTTCTTGTATTCTATATTAATATTTCATTCAAAAACGATTTATATTTTAAAACTATTCGTTTAGTGTTTATTTTTAAGTAAAAAATATTTTTAAAAACAATATTTTGAAAAAAATTATATTAAATATCTCAACCAGTAGATTGAAATCTTCGGATTGATTTTGCTAGAAACACGCTAAAAACTGTCTATTAACAATATCAGTCGTATAATAATATTTGAGAGCTTATATAATTGTAGTTAAAATATAGATTTTATAGCAGCATCTTTATTTATAAATAAATTAACGTCTTCTTAACTTGTGATCAATATTATGAAGCAGTGTATTGGTAAAATACAGGATGTTCCATGAGTCTATAACCATAGGAATTATGGTAATCTTTGTTTATTCTTTTATGGGTAAAAAATGAGGCTGAGTAAAGAGGAACAAATTCAAGTTATTTTGATGATAGGGATTGTCAGTCATGGTCAAATTGCTGAAGAATTTAACAGATTTCATCCAGATTGCTGTGGGAAGTGTGACTGGAACCTGTTAAACTGTTCGGTAACTACTCTATAGGAGCCAGTTCTTGGAGGATTTTTTATGGGAAACCGGCGCATATTTAGATGTTAAACTCATGTTAGATGTTTATTTGTGTATTTATTTTAAATTTTTGCTTAAAATAAATATAAGCTTGTTTACAAAGCAGAGATAGTATAAGTGTTCGATAACAAGGAACTAAGTAAGCACAGCCAATAATTGTTTGTTTCACACAAAATAACTATGTTATTGCTTGATTAATAGCAGATTTTTACCTGGAAACATCTTTTGTTCCTTTCAAACGGGCTGCAGTATATTAGAGGGTCTAAATGTGTCTGTAGAATAGACAATCCTGAAATTTATGAATTAGACCTTTTCCAGTGTCTTCTCTTACAGTTCATTATCATTAAAATCACTTTTATATTATTATATTGTTACATTTTCCCATAATAAAATTCTACGGTCCACATGATTAGAGGAAAAGGTATATTTATAAAAAAAACGAAAATAGATATAAAACAAAAAATAAACAAAAGATTAATTTAAAACAATTATCTTACATATTTAAAAAGTGTTTAACAGAAAATTATATCTTCGGATTCAGTTTTCAAATTAAAGAACTTAAAAATCGATAAGAAAAAAAAATTATATTAGATTTTTAAAAGAGTAAAATTACATTTTGTCATATAGATTAAAAATTCTGTCGAATCGTCACAAAAGACTTATTAATGTAAGATTCTGCATCCTTCTCAGCACTTTTTTACATTTAACTGATAAGAATTTTAAGTATTTTCTCTGTTTAATATATAATTTTCCTTGCCACATTCAAAAATTTAATAATTCTCTAATTTGTATAAATGAATAGAAAATTTAACAGTAAAAAAAAATGTTGTGGAATTAAGACAATAACTCTTTGCTTTATACAAGGTATTTCAGAAACAGTCGATGATTCCTGACAAAAAATTAAAGAAAAAAGGACGAAAATTGGCGCTTTCCGGACATAAGATATACGTGACTGATGTTACAATGTGTTGTAATGTTACAGTGCGGATTTTTTATCTGTGGGGCCATCTGAAAACTCTAGTGTATGCCACTCCCATTGACAATGCTTACATGCTGCTGCAGATATTATGAAATCGAGAACGTTATGTAAGGAAATTACGCAATAAAATGTCGTAAGAAGTTTAATTTTTATTATTACTTATTTAAAAAAATTAAATAATCATTTAAATTACATATATAATTCATTTAAATGAGTTATCATTCGAATCAATTTAGTATTTTATTTTATTTTTAAAAATTTTATCTTAAAAAAATATCTCATTAAATCAAATTTATTTTAATATAATTAAAATATATTTTAATTTGTTTTACTAGAAAAGTATGTAAATACTATTTTAAATTGGTTATTTAAGAATTTATATTTCAAAAAAATCTAAATTCATCTTTCGTAATTTTATATTTATAGCTTATAACAACCAATGAATTGTGAAAGGAACTTTATTGCTATTAAAGAAATTTTATCTTTTTTATGTCAATGTAACAAAAGTTTCTGTTAAAGGAAACGAAACGTGACATATTGTTTCTGTCTCTACAACCTCATCCATCATACATTCTTCTATGAACTATTCACTCCGAACAAATAAATGCACAAACATTTTAAAATGTGTTCGAGTTTAATTATATAAAAAATTCATTACAATATAAATATAAGATATTTATCCTTTGGTTGTCAGTCTTTAAACTTGTCTGCTGTCATGATATTCCTCCAACTGTTTTTATTCTTAGCTGCTCCTTCGATAGACACAAGATTGTAGTGTTGATGCTTAAAGAAAATACTTATAAAATTTTATGTCATTTTTACGCCTCTTCGTTATAAAAAAGCATGAGAATGATATTAAAATGACGTAAGAGTGTGCAGTGACAAATAATTATGTAAAATATTAATAGTATAATTAACATTAAAAATATTTTTTTTCTGATAATTGTACTGCTTAACAGTGAAAATATATGAAATTGTATAAAATTCGCTATTTTTAGAAGAAAAATGTTTTTAGTTGTCATTAATAAATCAGGGTGACGGGAGGTTAGAAAGCAGTTTTAGTAGACTCGATTCATATAAATAACATTGATACAACTTGAATAACGTGACTGAAAATCGAGTTCTTGAAATAAGACTTGATATAAAACATTTCATTCAAATTTTTACAGGAAACATCAATTTCGTCAAGGAATCTTCCATCCAAACATAAATCTTATCCTAAGACAGATCATTTATTTCTTTTCAGCAGAAAGATATATAGATTGAATCCTGTTACTGGACACCCTATTAATGCTCCTTCGTCTCTATTTTCTTGCCAAAACTACCAAAAAGTATATCATTACCTTCTCTTAAAATAAATGATATAAACATTTAGAAAGGGAGTGTCTCATCTGTTTTGACTTTTCATTTTTATAATAACCTATATAATCGAATATACTCTTCTCCCTTTTATTGTATTTAATAGCTTTATGATAAATAAAAAAATAAATACTTTATTTATTCAGTTTTATGCTTAGATTTCTTACTGTATACAGTAACTTGCTAATACTATATATTCAATTTAAGACTACATTTTATTCAGCTTTTAAATTAGAAGTGACTTGTTCATCCTCTTCAAACTATATTTAAAGGCAATAAAAATATAAGACAGTTTTACATAAAATTAACAAGTTTACTTCATTCATTGCCGATAAGCTTAATGGAATAAAAACCTAATAGTTTAAGTATTATACAGTTGAAGACCTTGGGTAAATTGAGTATTGTTTAATGAAACTTTGTATAGTCGAGTTTTTTATGCAAAAAAATACAATATTATTTTAACTACTGTTTGTTATTCTTATTTAATTTAAATATTCTATCATGCCATCTTAATAATAAATAATATGGTTAATTATTACATATATGTTTTTTATATATCTTAAATTAAGTTTAGGTAGTCTGTGCCCATCCTTTCGAACATATTCATATACTTTTCTTGCTAACGTTTAAATGTTGTATTTAATAATTTAAGTAATTTAATTAACAAGTATTTCAACTAGTAATTTGATTAACAAGATATATTCACGCAATTTGATTAACAGGTATTTTATTTAATTTAACATTATACTCCGGTGAAAGTATTTTTAATTATTTGGTTCTAAGCATTCTTTATAGACTATGGCAACTTATTTAGTTTCATCAGCTAATATGATTATTAAACCTTGTTTCTAAATATTGCTGTTCATAAAAATTTTCTCTATGTTATATTTATTATATATTATATTTATTATATATTTTCTCTATGTTATATTTATGATAAAATCTACATACTATTATATAATTAATATAATATAAACAATATATAAATTAATATTCTATATTTAAATTTATATTCTTTTGGTAAACTTTTAAAGTATAAAATTTTTAAAAGAGTCTCTTTGTATATTCATATTTAATGAAAATATTTCTTCGATTGCGTAAAGTTGTTATAAAATTTTTAATTTCTTATTTAAAAAGAGCTTTTTCCAATTTTTATAACTTTGCTAAGTTATTAAATATACTTGTTGACAAAAATAACTTACGTACCGTGAAAGAGACATTGGAATCGAATGAAACTTTATCAGTACAAACGTAACGATCATGATAATAAGTGATTACAATATCACAGTAAAGAGACAATTTCTTCTGGAACAATCAAACAATTATCTATCTGGGTCATCCAGAGTCTATACATGTTTCTTCACGTATCTGCCTGCTGCCTCCAACATTGCACAACACTGTATCCATCCATTGTCATTATCAGGTCAGAATGGTCCCAGATGGGAAAATTCGGTTAAATGGCCTCCTTTCTGCTTTCATTAGCCCGATTATGTGGCCTTTGTCAAATTTTGTCAGTCGTGCGTAATGTTTTTGACTTTATCATATGGGCATGCCTGACGCTGAGACCCCAAAATCATAGGTATCCTGAAAATTCTAAACACAGTGAGCATCTGCCAGCCACTTAATAGGATGCTATAGTAGCAATTTTAAAGCACTCTAATAGTATTAGCTGGCATGTAATCTGAACATAACTTTAATCATTTAAACTAAAACAGCTTTGTACTAAGTTTTGGAGTTATTAGACAATTCTATTAGGGTGCCTGAATAAAAAATTTTAATTAGAATGTTACACAAATCAAACATTAATTCAAATTTTCAATTAGGAATGTTTGATAGTTTTCTTTCTTAAAAATCAATTTACACTGTAAATTATTCTAATAATTCGGTTAGATTAGCTATATTTACTCTACCACCTATCTATAATTTATAATTTACAGACAAGCGTGTTACATGAATAGGACAACTGGGGTCTGTGTTTAGGGAGGACTACAGTCTCCAAACGTTAATAAATCTTCTAATTTTTAATGTGCTAATAGCATTTGATAAAATGCACATAAACATTATTTAATATGTTTAATAAGAAGCTAAAAATTAGAAATATTTGCCAGTATACAGTAATGTATATATATTACTTTCATAACCACTTAAAAGGGGTTTTTTGAATGAATAAACCGAAATGTTCGTCGTCGAATCCGACGCTCACCCGAGTTCAATCTGAAAATACAACTAATGCCTTTAGGGACTTATTTTTTACGACATATTTTACCTATACACATCATAATAGAGATTATGCATATATATAATTAATTGATTGAATTGGTTTGTACTCCGTAGTGACAGTACTCTTCTAGGGATTGTCCTATTTATAGTAATGAATAAAATACTATAAATAACAGCCGTAATATTTTGTGTAATAAATTTAAATTTCATTTGAAAATACTGTATTAAATATTAGATTATTCATTAAGCAAAGATTCCTTAATCATTTTAGCAATTCAACAGAACTTTTCAACCGAATAGATCGCAATTCATTAGTTGAAAAGCGTAGTTTGTATTAACTCAACTAAATTATTTTATTCGATATTTCTTTCATATTTTATATTTAGATAAAAATATCAAGAAGACAACATTTAAAAATCTTTAAATTATTATTATTATTTTAAAAATATTTTTAAAATATTACTCGTGAATTAATTATTTAATAAAATAAAGTGTTGGCTTTTAATCATTTTAACGATAAGACTAGTTTAGTTTAACAGAAAATATTTATTGATTAATTTGCCTATATTATTCTATAAAATAGATATAAATTGCTCTTCTATAGAACTATTTTGAACGTGTCCTTGTATAATTTACATATACGAACTGTTTGATTAATTATATAATATAAATGGCTTTTCTATCAGGTGATTATATTTTACGACACCCCGAGTTATTTTACTTGGCTCTTTAAAGCCAAGTAAAATGAGTTTAGTGGTATCCTATGATGTCGCAAGATTCCCTGATATCCAATAATTTATTCTATTTAATGTTTGCGTAAATTATTAGGTACGAGATGTGTCAAACGCACAAAGATAAGACATTTCAGATGGTAAATTCAAAACAAGTTGATAACTAGTGACCTATATAATAAAGAAAAATCGATATTTCTTTCTTTCCCAACGATTATATTTCACTGTTATTCGTGTAAGACTATAATCGAATAAACCACAAAGATAATAAATATTTCAAAGTGAAATTAAAGTTAAATTTTCGAGAATGAATAATTCATAAAGTTAAGAAATTAATTTGTTTATCTCCAAAATGCATTACTCCAAACTTCTCCCCAGTGATATAAAATATATTTGAGAAGTTTAAAAATATATTTTTTTAAATATTATTTCTTATATAATTTATTAAGATATATGACAGAAATAAGCATCATTTATCAAATAATACTGAAACATGCAACCCACCATCCAATTAATAATAATAAATATAATTTTTTATACGAGAAGCCCTTATTTAAGAGATTTTTTCTGAATTTAAACACGCTTCTATAAAATTTTCGGAGTGATAAATAAATAAACTTAATAATTTAGGCTAATTTAATTAAAGTGTGGAAATGAAGAGTTGACAGCACATACGAGTATTGAGATCCTTAATACTCTTTTCTATCTAAAGATTGGACAAGAAAAGAAGTACTAAAATGTGAGGATGCTAGGAGTTTACAGTATTGTTGACGAAATTAGGGGACTTTAGTAACAGATGAGGGCATATGGAAAGGATAAATGAAGATAGATGATCTAGAATTGCTCCGGATTACAGACTGATAGAATGTAAATCTTCGGGAAGAGCAAAAGGAAGATGGAGAGACAACTTCAGATACCTCGCTGCTTGATGTGTAAAGTGAAGAAAAAGAAAACATTTAAAAGATTTTTAAAATATCGTAAAAGATAAAAACGATATACTCACTTTTTAATCTTGTGTAAGGAATTAAAGTAATTATTACTTCGTAAGTTCGTATATAGTTAATTGGGACCTAGTAAATTAATTTTGTTAACGATTTCCTTGTTAATATGTCTAATGTTAAAATAGGAAAATAGTTGTCAGTTAAATGCTTCCGTCGAGAACATATTACTCATGTAATACTGCTAACTAGTGTTGCGTACAATTAGATTTTATACTTGTGTGTTATACAGTAAGATCCCGCTTAACGCTGCCTCGCTTAACGCTGATTCGATATAACGCGGTCTGCTCGAAGCCTAAAAAAATGCTAAACATTTACGCTGATTTTAATTATCGCGGCATTTCATTAATTCGTACATGATACGATTATTTACGAACACTAACCAATCAGCAAAAGGTAGCAAAAAGGTGTACTTTCTTTAAATCTATGTTTGTTTAGTGCAATTTTGGAAAAAATATAACATCATGATGCCATAGGAAATATCGACTTCTCTTGGCAAGAGTTAACTGATAAATGCAAATTCGTGAACAGAGTGTGGAATAAGTTATGGCTGAAGGTATCCAAGAATTCTCAATGAGAAGAGCCCATCACTGTATCGTTAGGTTGGCCAAATTGTCAACCTAATCGATACAGCAGAACTAGGAGATGTAGGCGAGCAGGATATTGAGGAGTTACCGCAGGTTTCTGGTGAGAGCCTTACTAACGATGACCGTCAAGAACTGGCAGAACAAGGAATTCATGCAGAACTGGAAAATAGAGATTCTGAAAACGAAGAACCCAAAGAATTTCTCAACAGATTTCCTTAGAAAAAGTTTGGTAACCATAACCGAAATCGTTGGTCAAATTGTAGCGAATGATCCAGATTTTGAAAGGAGTGCAAAGCAAAATGAGGAGTTTCGGATGCGATCTTCCGCTATCGACATTTGCTTAAAGAAAGAAAAAAGCGACAAATGAAACTTCACGACTTTATTGCAAAAAAACGAATTTCAGAAGTCAGGACCGTCGTCACAAAAAATGAACTTTACATTTCTGTGTGCATGTGTTTATGTGTTATTTAACATATATTATTATGCATATTGATATAAAATAACTTAAAATTAAAGTAAAACCTGTTTATTTTTGGTCGCTTGTTCACCTTCCCTATTTTCTCTATGTTAAAATGACCTCGTTTAACGCGGTTTCCGCTTAGTGCTTTGTCCTCTAGGAACGCACCCCCGCGTTAAGCGGGGTCTTACTGTAACCGGTTAATCTAAAATCTGTCATTTAGGAGGTAAGAAAATTATAAGTGTAAGCTAAAATTATTTGTAAAATTTTTGTTATGTCTAAATTAAATAGATAGATGTGCGGTCTCAAGATAACGATCATCGTTAAGAGCAGAATCATCATATTATCTGTATATGTGCCAGAAAGATATAAACAGTTTATATGCCTGATAATTATTTAAATATTACGTAATTGTCGATTAAATTTGTCTCTATTATATAATTTTAGTCATGAACGCAAGATGGTTGGACTGATGAGGGATTATAGTCCGAAATGCATTTTCAATGTCAATAAAAGAGTAATAATTTTTGGATCTGATCTCTGACTCAGTTTTCATCACTTGACTTACAAGGTGTGTTCAGTCTTAAAATGGGCTAAATTTAGGCCACATCAAGATATTTTAATGCAGTTTTTCATTTCATGCAGTGTTTGTTCAGCATTCATTTCATGCTACCTTCAGACAAGCTCCTGATAAGTTTAAGAGTTGTTTCGACCTTCAATAAATACTAGATCTGTCTTTTTATTCCATCCAATTCCCGCCCAAGTCATGAGTGTACTCCCAACAGCTATTCTCTTTGAGTAGTGCTTTTGATCTAGTCTTTTGTCTGTCCAATAATACTTAAAACCATAAGGTCCGTCGAGAATTTACTTTTTCTCATTTGAGAAAATTACTTTTTGCCATCCTTCCCTTCTTTGAAAGTTGTTTCTGGCAAACTGTAATCGAAGTTATTTGTGTTTCTCCTTGAGCTAGTTGCCTGTCTTCATTTTGATCAAAGAAACATTCTGTTGATCTCAAAACATTGTGTACTGTTGATTTACTGCAGCTCAGCTTCTATTCATTTTTGATTTTAATAAGATCTTCCCAAATTTATAGCAATCCAAGTTACTTTTCTCTCTTCCTGGTGAAATACATCAATTTTGATCTTCTCCTCTATAGTTAGGTCTTTCCCAAGTCTCATTTTTAATAGTAAGGCACTATGTAATTTGACTTCACAATCTCCATGGTATGGTGACTCATTTGAACTGCTAAAACACTTAAAAAGACGTGAAAATACTTAAAAAGTGTGAGTTATTGAGCCCACAGGTTTGTGTTGAACACGTTGTTCATCGTCTTCAGGTTTTACACCTTCAAAATAGTGACCATGTTGAGTAGGCTCTCTGTATATCAAATGTATTTTTACAAATAAAATGTTTGTTGCTTGCTGTGCCAAAAGGGTAATAGTGGCCCGGTTTGTTACTAAATTTTTTACGGAATTGTCTTCCGCATATCGCAAAATGACATCATCTGAAATTCGACTTATTTTAAAACATTCTTCTGTAATATAAGTAGTCCTCGTGTCATTGAGCCGAATAAATCTATTTTTTGAAAGAAAACAAAGCAAAAGAGATAAAAACTAT
Organism: Centruroides vittatus; assembly: GCF_030686945.1. Taxonomy (NCBI): domain Eukaryota; kingdom Metazoa; phylum Arthropoda; class Arachnida; order Scorpiones; family Buthidae; genus Centruroides; species Centruroides vittatus. The sequence continues at coordinate 113,075 of NW_027121950.1, forward strand.
TTTAAATCTCATCCTTATCTTTAGCAAAAGACAATTGGATTAAAAAAATAACGTTAGATAAGTGAAAGTCGAAGGTTACACTTGGCTTGACGCAAGTAATGATCTCTATGACTTTTATCTATCGCAAAGGAGTATAGAAATACTCCTTTAATCTAAAATAATTGATGATAAGGACTTGTAAAAAATAAAATTATATTTTGAAAGTTTTTAAAAATACATCGTTACTTTGTTCCTTAGTTTTCATTGTTTGATTTTTAATTAAATTTTAAAGTGGTTAGAACGAAGAATAACTTTAAAATACTCATATATTATATATTTTTAACTGGATTTTCTTGTTTATTATAATTTTTAGTGATTAAATAATTTTAAGAACCGCTACTATTTATATTTAAAAAATATTTATTATTTTTTAAATTGATTTTTTAATGTTACCTATATATAAATACAATATATAAAATATGAAAATAATAATCTTAAATAAGTGCATATAGATGATACTCAATTTTAAATTCTAACAATTTGATTTTAATGAATGGTATCTATTCATGCCGATGACTCCCACAGAGTGAGATGCATTGTAATGGATTATAAAGAATCTCAAGTGAATTACTTGAGATTCTTTACAAAAGTAGAAGAATACAGGAAGGAATAACACGTAGAAACTCACAATCAGATTTGGATTGGTCCAAGGTAGGCAACGAGGTTCCAATACTGTCGAGCCAACATCTATTTATAATCAGGATGTAACATTAGACTAATATTCGACATTAAAACTGGGGCTCATTGTTGATTTCATTGCTAACAACAATGGTTCCAACGAATGCCAAAGTTAAGCCAACAATTTCAGTCGATGTACTGTACTATAGGTCTTATGCGGCCAAAACACAATGGTGCAAGATCAGTAATGAATATTGGTACAGTGTAACGTGTTAAGAATGTGACGTGGTACCACATTAGTGGTTACAGGTAATATACGTGGGAAGAATTAACATCTCTATTTGGAAACTTCTTTGTAATAAAAAACGAAACTCGCTACATCTCACTTCTATGGTTTTTTCTTTTGAAAAAGAAAAAGATTTAAATCAAATTAAATTTAAACAATCAATTTACTTTATTGAATTCTTAATTCTCCTTTTTAAATATTTGAAACGTTTAAAAGAAAGAAAGGATTGATTTGCAAAGCTTAATGTCTTATTTTCTTTTATCTGAACATCCAATATTATAAATGTTCATTCATTTTTTATAAATTGTAAATAAAAAGAAAACTATAGCAATTTAATTTTATTCAAAGGAAAAATCTATTTAAAATTGTGAAAGGTTAAATTTGTCATTTATAAATGAGTTAAAGTTTCAAATTAATGGCTTAAAAGATATTTTATATAATGAAATTTGTAAGTTTACAATGATTTATTAATTAAAAACACGTTTTAATACGAAAAGTTTTAATATAATAAATAAAATTTTAAATTAATAGTAAAATTTTTTTATTAATTAGTTACTCAAAAATCAATTTTAAAGACTACATTTCTATTTATTTAGTAACCCCGTTTACCAATTGTTTTTCACGTAATGTTTAAACTCAATTACTATTATTTTCCCCAGAATATCTGGAATACACTAGGGGGAAACCCACAGTTAACTGACATTTTGCCCTGACCCTGCATTTTAATTATTCATATTCTGTTTAAAGTGATAAATACTGTGTTTCTTTTATTGAAAGATATTATGAAATCCTAATAATATATACCTCTATTTTAAAATAGAATTAAAATTATGATGCATGCATTAATACATATCATTTTATAAAATTGTAAAAATTTTTTCATTCAAGTCGTTTGACCTTATATTAAAATAAATTTTTAGAACTAGAAAAACGTGTTAAATTTTAATAATTTCTTGTATAATATATCGAGTAAAGTACAGAAAAATTCTAATTTTTCAATAAATATTCTGCAATTTAGAATTATTAATAAAACTTTATCACTAGTGACAAGTTTTTTTTTGATAAAATGTAGGAGGAGAATTTTTTATTTCGTAATCTAATCCGTTTCTAATAAATATCTTTTGTTAATTTATAATTTTAACATAAATTTTATCGTCGGGAAACGGGAATAAAATAAAATAAGGGGTATGGATAGAAAGATGAGGAGTATAACAGGGAAAGATTAGTATTAAAGACAATACGGAGAAAATGGGTATGGGAGAGGAGATATTTAAGAAAAACGAATAATTGATTTAATAATTTAAAGGGATGGAATATCAGAATTGATCATGAACACGAACAGAGAAAAATACACGGGAAAAAAGTAGTAAGACAAAGATGACGAAATGAAGTGATCCAGAGAGGACACGATTATGTTTAAAATAATTTTTAATTATTTATTAATAATGTAAATATTTATATACTGTAATTGTGCAGTTAAACATTTTCATAAATTTGAGTTTTAAATTGCACAAAGACAATTTCAAGACAATTGATAAATTAATATCGATACCAGTAATTATAAGTTGAATATACATTTTAAATGTTGGATAGTGAAGAAAATCGTGAGTTCAAGATAGTTTATATGTTGGATAATGTGTATAAATCAAACAATTCTGAACGAACCCACGAATTGTCTAAAGAAGAAGGTCCTTTATTGCCCCAAAAATATCAAAATATATAATTTTGTATACTTCTTTAATGATTAATATTAATTCAGTTTAGATAATTTTAATTAATATGTTAATTAGTGTGTTTTGTGCTTTTTCGATAAGGCTTTTAAAAAGCAATCTGTTACGCTCCAGTCTTTAAAAATAAATAAAACTAATTAATGAAATTGTGAATTTAATTCTTCAAGTCTGTAAATTCATATTAAACAAACTATTTTCGTTTGTATTCGCTTCAATTTATTTAAGTCATTGTCATATGCATTTTTAATAACCGAGAAATTAATGTGAAGTTTGATATGTAAAAGATATTTTATACGTTAAAAAAACGGTTATCTATGATATTGTAGTGTTACATTTTTCAAAGATTTTTGCATAGAAAACGGAAATAAAAAGTATATGAAGAGTGGGAAATAAGTCAGTTAATCGAATAAGTTTATCTATTTTTTTATATATTAAAGAAAATAAATCACAAAATAACGAAAAATTATTTATGTGACATTGTCACAATTCCGGGCTGCAATTATTATTTTTTTAATTTAAAATATACTGTTTCCTACCTGAAATTTGTAGTGGCTTGCCCCTGTACATCATACTTTTCCTTTAATAACAAAGTCATGTCAATCATCTATTAACAGCTTTCAGGGGGAAAAGTTTTGACTTGAAATAACGTGATTTCCGGTTTTTAACGAAAGTTCGTATAAAGTTAATCGGGGATCCTGTCCCTGAGGTTTCCATATCGGCTCTCGTCTTTCATCTAATTTCGTTCTCGAGATTAAGGAAAGACACACGGCCGGATGATAGGAGGATTGTGGGTATTTATAGGTCTAATATGGGTTCTGAAAGTAATCTTAAAATCTACCTCGGATAATTCACTTTAATTCCACCCTTTACAATGAAAAATAATATAGTACAGTGTTGAAAAATAGAATATATTCAAAGTATCTTAAAACTACTGGCTAAAGCATTGTGTTTCCTTATCCCTTCAATTCAATTCAAATTTTCTTTTAATTGCCTAAATCTTTCTTTTACTGTTAAGGAATTTAGTACGAAATTACCCGTAACATTTTATTCTATAAAATTATTAAACATTAATTGTTATAATAAAGTTGAATTATTTTTTAAAAATTAAAATATTCATATGTAATTTTATCATTTTTAAATGAAACATTTAGAATTTTTATCTTTCTTTCACGCATTATTAATTGGATACGTTAAATTGATCAAAGCTGTGTTAAATTTTCTTTCCAGGATGAAAAAGAGTTTTATCAGACATCAAATAAAAAATAAATAAACATTCAAATATAATAAAATATTTAAAAAGTTAGCAATGAAGAAGAGTTTCTCATTGTTTACAATGTGAAATATTTACACAATATGAGTTACAGTTTAAACAATATTTTCATTACAAATATTATTCAATTTTTAAATCTAAAAATACCGTAAATAATATTTTTCGAGACAGAAAAATTTTAATTTCATTACTAACAAGTAAGAGATTCGTGAAAAGATATAAATTAGAGCTAGAAAAGTTATTTTTTTTAAATAGAAAGTTTAATCACCAAATTGGCAAGAATCACGCAAAGTTCGCGTGTTTTGACTGTTTCAAGGAATTAAATTTATATTATTATGAACTTAGATGAAATACAACTGATCAGTGTCGGGATAGATCGTCTGGATGTACGATTCCCGCCTTTCTTTGTTTCTTTTCATTTTATTTCAAATTAGTCGACGCTGCAGAAGTCGGTTGGAAACGACTAGTAGTTTTGAATCTACGATCGCTGGTTGGCCGCGGATCATTGGACCATAGCCGGACCTACGACAGAGCTAGGTAGCGCTGATTGGTTAATCAAACTTAACTTCAATCCGTATAAAAGGTTAAAGTTTTGGCGGGAAAGATAGTTGGCCAGACGGACTTTAAGAAGATTATGTTCGTCTCGCTGCTTCTTTAATTAACAAATACCAGAAGGAATATACATCTAACTACATATCAGGAATACGTCGCAGGGTGTCTTTTCGACGGACCCTGAACAGGTCAGTCGAAAAGACACTCGGTTATTTCAACTCTAATTCATTTTGTGTGTGTGTGAAACCTACATCGTAAATACTTAAAAGTTGTAATTTATTACTCTTGTGAAACATCGTAAGTTGATGTAAATTTTATTTGATGTTATAAACGTTTGTGAACTTGATTATTAGTGTTGGTTAAAACCTCTGAACACTGGTTTGTTGCGGGTTCTTGCCTCATTAACGAGCCGGTTACCTGCAGTTTTTCAGGTTCCTTCACACCTAAATAGGGACCAATTTTTCATTAAACTTTTCCCGGAAGCACTGTTCCCTTGACAGATCTCACCTTGTAATAATTTTAGAACACTAAAATGCTTAGAGTTATTTTTATTATAGGCTATATAGCTTAATGTAACTTTTTTCCACCTAGCAGTATCATAAAAAATCGAATTCAACTATTCCAGGATGAAATTTATTCCTTTTTTAACCACCACCTGAGTATCAAAATTTTATTTATAACTAAGATTTTATTTATTTTTCTTATGAAACTAATAAATATTTTTAAAAGTCTGAAAGTTTAAACAGAATTGATTCTAAAAAATAGTTTTACGATCGAAATTTAAAATAAATTCCTAGTAAAATATAACTTTAATGATTAGATAAGAAAAAAATGAGAAATTTTTAAAAAATATAAACTATTCTATTACCTTTTTTATTTTTTTGATACGATTTGGTGGCATTTGAAAAGGTAACTCGTGGGCAATCTGCCAAGGGAAGAGAGATTCCGGAAGAACTTTAATAGGAAAATAATTCCTATTTAGGTGTTAGACCTGTGAAAGAACCTGAAAGACTGATCAGTTGTATTTCATCTAAATTCATAATAATATAAATTTAATTTCTTGAAACAGTCAATACACGCAAACTTTGCGTGATTCTTACCAATTTGGTGATTAAACTTTCTATTTAAAAAAAATAACTTTTCTAGCTCTAATTTATATCTTTTCACGAATCTCTTACTTGTTAGTAAGGAAATTTAGATTTTTCAGTCTCGAAAAATATTATTTACGGTATTTTTAGATTTAAAAATTGAATAATATTTGTAATGAAAATATTGTTTAAACTGTAACTCATATTGTGTAAATATTTCACATTGTAAACAATGAGAAACTCTTCTTCATTGCTAACTTTTTAAATATTTTATTATATTTGAATGTTTATTTATTTTTTATTTGATGTCTGATAAAACTCTTTTTCATCCTGGAAAGAAAATTTAACACAGCTTTGATCAATTTAACGTATCCAATCAATAATGCGTGAAAGAAAGAAAAAATTCTAAATGTTTTATTTAAAAATGATAAATTATGATAAAAACATATGAATATTTTAATTTTTAAAAAATAATTCAACTTTATTATAACAATTAAAAAATGATTAATAATTTTATAGAATAAATTTCAGGGGTAATTTCGTATTAAACTCTTTAAGAGTAAAAGAAAGATCTAGCGCAACGTTACTTAAGAAGACAGGTTACTTGATTTGTTTTTCTATTGTCTACTTGGATCTTGTTTATAAATAGGACTTATTATACTTGTGTAGTTTCTGATTAGCAAAGAGATGAGGTCTTAGTCAAAAGTCAAATCAAAATACCTTTATTTTTACCTGCAGGACCAAGTAGACAGTATAAAAACAAAAAGGTGAAACATTATGGACTAAAAAGAATTATCAGGTTACTTGAATTGAATTGACGGGATAAGGCACGCAACTTGAGCGACCTTTCAATGGAGAATGCCTTGCAGAAGAACTTTCTATGAGAAACTGGCCACTTTTCAAGTTTTAGGCACGTGAAGAAAACGAGCCTCACCATATTGCCAGCACGTTGGTGAGGCACGAACATAACTACTGGTGTTCAGTAGTTTTAAGACATGTTAATATGGGTTTTTGTGTTAAATATACTTTATTTTTCAACGCTGTATAGGGGGACCAAAACTCAATTAACCGAGATATTCGTCATTTATTCGCTTCAATACATAAAATAGATAAACTCATTCAGTCATCTGATTTTTCGTCCCTTCTGCATATACATTTACTTTTACTTTTTCGGAGGTTATAACATAACACGAAAAAGTATTGTAATCGTCTCATATTTTTACTTTCTTGTTACTCTCCTGGCTGTTTTAACACTACATGAGTTACATTCCCGGTTGTAAAATCACATAATAGCGGTATGATTTTATGATAAACTAGTCCCTATTTAGGTATTATATAGCACGCCGCTCGTTGCTGGATTTTTTTATTTCTGCTTTCTATTTAAAGCCTTATCGTAATTGCAATTAGTGTTTACACTTCTCAATCAGAAAAATAACCGTTTTTTTAAGAAATAAAATAAATTTCACCTATCAAACTTCAACTTTCAAAATTAAATATAATACCTAAATAGGGACTAGTTTTGTATAGAATATCCTCCCGGAAGGAATCTCCCCTTGGAAGATCGCCTATGTGTTGCGCTGCAGTCTTCCGTCAAACTGAACAAAACTAATAAATAAAATGAATATAATTATAGTAGTATCCAATTTAGTAGTATCCAATATGAGATTTCGACTTAATGAATACATTTTTTATTTACGAGATGAAATATTCGATACAACGAGTTTAAACTTATATTCAGATGTGCCCAGAGGAGACAAAATAATAAAATTGCGTTGAGTCCTGAGAAACTAAAGATCTTTCTACAGTTTTATCGTCTATTATCTTACAGCTATAGAGTCACTAATATATATTTTGTCCTTGGTCCCGTTACTTTCTACCAATATTTACGAAAACAAAATATTGTAATCACAAGGGCGATAAAACTGAAAGCTTTCCTCCCAGGTCTAGACGTGTGGTGATTTGAGGAGTTTAGGTGTGAAGCGGTATGTATATTTAGATGCATTAAGCGAATGTGTGAATTTCAGGTATAAGAGGTTCCGATAAAGTTAATTTTGTCAAAAAATTACTCTTATTTACATTTTGCAGCGTATATGCAAGCTATTTTTTAAACTGTAATATTTTCAATGGACCCAAAATAGATCCTGAAAAATGCAAATATGACTCTCCTCCAATTAATTTGCTCGTAGGTTTCAGTCTTCATTTTCTTAGTTTCATTCACACCAAGTAAATTTTATTAATTGAAAGCAATCTTACTTTATTTTACTTTCTGTCGGCTTACTTTGTTTCCTTATAATTAAATAAAGAAGTGTCTAATATTTTATCTTTTCTCTCTTATTTCGTGTTTTCCTTATGTATTGATGAATAGCTTAATAAGTAATTTTATTTTATTTCATTTACATTCATTTGTTAATGGATAAATAGGTATTATATAGCATTGTAATGTTGCTGTTTTGGTAACTGGATTACGCTCATTTCTTAAAATTGTAATTTTTGGAGTTTAAATGTTTCGAAAGATTATAAATACAGACAAGTTCAAATTACTTTTAAATTTTTTTTTTCCAGTTAATATTTGTGAGCTTTTAACATTTAATTTTTTTCGACTCATGAATTTAATCAAAAGTGTTATTAAAATGATGGAAGGAGAAATCAAAGAAAATCAATTTTAAGTTACTTTCATCTTCCAGATCTTATTTAAAGTATAACAAATTAAATGTTTTCTTCTTTCTCCAAATAACAAATTTAAAATATTTTAGAAGATTGAAGTACAAAATATTATTTTACATTAAAATTTATTTTTCGAAATATTCAACAATCGTTTATATTAAAAAAAAACTTTAATTGTTCCACGATTTTATTAAAATATTTATTTAAATAAAATTATTAAATTTTTATTAAAATTTAGTTCTTTTTTTCTATTGTTTTTTTATGAACACGATTACTAGAAATATTGACTTAGAATATTCGCTGCCACAAGTAGTTGAAAGGATAAAACCATTAGATACTAGTTACGAGTTCACGCCTCATCAACGTGCTGGTCGCATAATTTTTATTCACGTGTCTATCATCTAAATAGAGACCAGTTTTCCATAGAGTCTTCTCGGGAAGCAATTCGCATTGATAGATCGCCCATTCACATTTGAATTACCTTATTCCATCAAGTGTATATTTTTGTACAGCATTATACACACAAGCAAAACATATGTACTGTACATAAGCGACTATAAATAGTGAATTAACGGTTGTTTTTAATAACGTAGTTACGCATTGTAAAGTTAAAGAAAGGATTTATATATTGAAGAATTGTTTTTCTAAAGTACTTAGGAAAATCAGACAACCGAGAAAAAGAGATATTCTGAAGCATTAATATATAAAACTAATTAATAGTTTTATTTACGGTATAGATTTCAATTGCCTGAAAAAATTCTTTTTGAATATACAGTACAGTCTCGGTAATCCGGTCATTCGCTTGTACACGCTCAGTAATCCGACACTCGTCACTCTCATTAACGGCACTGTTTCCAAGTTTAAGAAGACAAACTTTCCATTTGTTCTAATTCCAGTTTTCACTGAATTTGAACACCTTTCCACTAATCCTGACCAAGTCCGAGTGTTTAAACTCGGGTATTCAAGCTCGGGCTTGAACACTCGAGTTTGGTCACGATGTTAAATGTTCTTAGGTTTGTCATCTTAGGCTGCTCTTAAAAGGTCATTTTAGCAAGCCCAGTATGAGTTCGGCCAGGCCCACGATGAGGCGGACGGGTGGTGAGGCTTGACATATCAGGACCGACCACCCCTCGAAAAATTCCTGGGGATTTATTGACCTGTCCGGATTCGAACCTGGGTCCCCCAGAGCGGCAGGTTGCCTCGGCCATCCGGCCGTCGAACGAAATGGTTATCTCGTCATTCTCTGTATGTGGCCCGCTGTGAAAAAAGTTTGGTGACCCCTGGATTAAACTATTGAATTCATCTTACTTCCAGTTATCCTACGCTGTTTGAGTCCAATATATATTTCTGATTACGGAGACTGTACGGTATCAATACAGTAAGACCCCGCTTAACGCTGATTCGATATAACGCGATCTTCTCAAAACCTAAAAAAAACTAAAAATTTACGCTGATTAAAATTACCGCGGCATTTTATTAATTCCTAAATAATACGATTATTTACGAACACAAACCAATCAGGAAAAGGTGGCAATTCGTCGTAACGCTGTCCTTTCCTTAATTCTATGTTTATTTTGTGAAATTTTGGAAAAAATATAACATCATGGATGCCATACAAAATATCGACTTCGCTTGGCAAGAATAACTGATAAATACATGAACAGAGTGTGGAAGAAGTTATGGCTGAAGGTATCCAAGAATTCCCAACGAGAAAAGCCTATCGCTGTATCGTTAGGTTGACCAAATTGTCAACCTAATAGATACAGCAGGACTAGAAGACGTAGACGAGCAGGATATTGAGGAGTTACTGCAGGTTTCTGGCGAGAGCCTTGCCAACGACGATTTCAAGAACTGTCAGAACAAGGAATTCATGCAGAACTGGAAAATAGAGATTCTGAAAACGAAGAACCCAAAGAATTTCTCCACAGATTTCCTTAGAAAAAGTTTGGTAACCATAACCGAAATCGTTGATCAAATTGTAACGAATGTTCCAGATTTTGAAAAGAGTGCAAAAGCAAGACGAGGCGTTTTGAATGCGATTTACCAGAAAATTTTTACATCATAGATTTGGCGATTTTGACACGCGGACTTAGGAAGGTTGCTTACCTCTCGTCTAGGGCCTTCTAGGCAGTCATGTAATGCAACTACAATAAATGCTCGATATAACAGACATCCACGGGACCGAAAAAAATGCTCCGTTAAATGAAAATCTATTTTATCGTCATTACGGATTCGTCCGTTATATCGAAAAGTCTATTACTATACAATATAATCACGTCAGAAAGGATCTCGATAACGGACCTGGAGAAAATAACTGTCAGGTCCAGATGCCAGATGCTCAGATGAATTACCTCGTTTCAGCGTATCTATTACCACGAATATAGGGAGATTCTACTGAATGTATTAAATAGTAATAGCGGCTTGCCCAATACTGTATATCGATATTGTGGACAAAATTTCAGTTGTAAAGTACATAAACTAGATTTTTGTTAAACTTGTAAAAACAATATATCTATCTATCGGTAAATCTAAAGTTTTTCGTTTTCTTTTATGATCCATGGTTTTATTTTATACAAATCCAAAAGTTATCGCTCATAGATAAAACGAAACCAAAACTGGTTTTATTCGTACATAGTAACGTGACACTACCGAGGGAAAAATGTCTCCCAGGAACTCTTTTATAAAAACTAGCCTCTATTTAGGCGTTACTCAATACCTAAATAGTTACATTTAAAATACTGTATTGTACTGTAAAGTTGGCCTACTGTACCATTGTAACAAATACAGTTTACAGACTGGCATTATTACAAATAATAAAGTATGTGAGGTCCCCAAAAACGGGTTGACATTAAACATTTATATTAGAAAATTGTTAAAACGAAACTAGGAGAAAAAAAGCGTCCTCCAGTAGAGATGGACCTTTGACAAGGCGCTCGTATACAAATAATTAGAACATAGTAAGTTTGAAAAGGGGAAAGGTTAATGACAAACAGGACAAAAAGGATTATAAAACGTCACAGACTAGACAACAATGGGGAAAATATGAGCACGAGTTCCAAAGTTCCATCAACACTTTCTGTCCAGAGTTAACAGATGGTGTCAAGTAGATTCTTCAAAGCGGATCTTTCTCGTGACTCGAACAGGGGTCATTTATCGCTTAGGAACAGACGTGGTATCAATCAAAGAGCGGGAAAGAGGGACGTATAACTAATCAGGTAAAAAAAGGGGAGAAAACGCAGATAGGGAAAGCCGATTTTGGAGGACAGATAGAGGACTCTCCGAAAGGCTTCAGAAGACACAAGACGTGTGCGCCAACGAGTGTCCAGCGAAAAGTCCGTTGACATCAGCCTACCAGTCTCTTCACCTGCCGCTGTCCCGGGGTTTACCTTCGAGCGACGTTAGGAAATACACTCGAGACTTGGACTCTTTAAACCTTCAATTTGTTTAAGAACTGTGCTTAGTGTAAGTTGTTTCATGTTCGAATAAACGGGTTTTTGTGAGATACTTGTCATCTATGTCTCACCCACACGCGAACGACCCTAGACCATCCTGTCAAGGGATTAACGATTCCCCCTAGAAGTCGGAGAACTTACACTGGTGTCCGAGAAGTGGGATTTTAAGTCCTCAATCTCCACCAGGTCAGCGAACTTACAAGTACTTACAATTACCTTATTAATTAATTAATAAAATACTAAACTTAAAAGTAATTAAAATAATACACTTTAATTAGTTTTAATTAAAAATTAATTAACTGATTGACCTAAAATATTGTTACAATATTTTAGATATTAATTGTGTTTAATACAATGAGCTGATGAGGGGCCCGAAATGTTAAGGATATTATTGAATATTTGAATTCAAAGTTTAAATATTTACAGACAAATTCGCCCAAGTAGGTATCACCATCCATTAGTTTGTGTTCCAGACGATACATTCTCGGCGACCGACCTTTCTTTTTAATTGGAAACTTTTCTGTGTTTTAAAAAGGACTTTTTAGCTTTTTTCGACGGCTCGTAGCCTAAAAAGAAAGGTCGGTCGCCGAGAATGTATCGTCTGGAACACAAACTAATGGATGGTGATCCCTACTTGGGCGAATTTGTCTGTAAATATTTAAACTTAAAAATAACCATTGGACGAAAAAATAACAAAATATTTGAATTCAGTCATTTAATGATTGAATTTCTTCTTGTCTTGATGTGATAAGCCGTTTTAAGTATAGTCATAGTTGACAGGCCAACTGTTTAGTGTACAGTATTAAATAGTCCTTGTAAATACAGTTTGCTATGTTTTTTGATACAATTGCAGTTATTAATAATAACAATTACTGTAAATTTTAAGTATTTGCTTTTCATATTAAGAACTGAAGTGCTTAGCTAAATAATCTTGCAACTGGATATGTAATCTGTGGTAAATTTAAGGAAGATTTGAAGAAAAATTTTCAATTGATGGCAAGAGAATAGTATGCTTTAAGAGGTCAGTCAATTCCTTTCCACAGATCATTCCAATGTTATCCGGTAAGCTTTCCCAAATTTTACTTACATTGTATCTGAAATTACTTTCTTAAAGCTTTTCTGGTCCAGCTATTTGATTATATTTGAGTGAACGTAACTCTATTCAAACGTTTCTGTTGCTTAATCCTTAATCATTGATTCCAAGTACGGAATAAAAAAGAAATTCTGTAATAAACTATCGAGGAACAGAATTTTTCCTATTCCTGCAACTTAAAAAATTTGATCAGCATTTTCTATAATTTCTTCAAATGCCTGAGCCTGATTTATATTTTTTCTATCAAATGTTTAACATGATCTGTAGTTTTTAGCAGATCGTTAGCAATTGCTTGCCGTTTGCCTTTTACAAATTCGCATTTTTGAGAGTATTTTTGTATTTATTTATTAATTACTTGGCATTAATTATTAATTAAACACAAGAAAAACACTGTTATTCTAGCGCAGTAAAGTTAAAATGATGCTTTTGATGTATTTCCCAATATACTGATGTATTCCTTCAAAAGACATTTTATAGGATGAAATAATCTCTTTAATTGTTCCAATAATTCCTTATTTTTGGAAGTTTGTTTAGAGTATTAACTAGATTAAGTCTACGAATAGCACAAAGGACAAAAATAAAGAGTAGGCTACTTCACTTTTGGACTCCTTTTACATTTACTGCCGTTGTGCTGCAGTCCATGAAGACAATGTAAAAATAATTGCATCTGCAGCATATTCTACATTCTAATGGTACAAATTTTAAAAATTATTCGCCAATATTCCACTTTTACTTCTCTCTCTTCAATCTGGACACAGTAAGAGAGTAATAATTAAGAATAGAAATATTAAAAAATAGAAAAGAAAAACTACACTAAATTCAATTAAATGTGTCTTATTTCACATTAAAACGTGTAAAAATTTAATTATTTCAGGTAAATGAAAATAAAGCAAGGATATATATTGGTAAAATATAGATTTATCGAGCAATTTTCTATAAAAACTAAACTTTAAAGAGCATTTCATTGAACATATATACCAGATATTATATTATTATATATTGATACACTAGAAACTGATGCAGTAATTTAAATTAGCTTTATGAGTCATATGCCACATTATAAATCTGATTATCTACTGTAACTCTGGATATTTAATGGCTTAAATCTAAAGGAAAAAGATAAAAGGAAGTTAAGTTGAAGAAAGAAATAAAAAGCTAAGTATATAAAAATATACAAAGCAGTTTAATATCATATACATAAAAATAAAACCAAAAACAGATTAAATATAGTATGTGTCATTCACTTTGAAGTAAAAACTGTAAAATAAATTTCAAATGTATAGAAATGGATGCCATGGAAATGGTAAAGAGAAAGAATGTTTTCAGTAGCAGGCCTACTATAATATATTTAAAGAAATGCTTCCAACAATCCAATAACTCCTTTAAGAAAGTGATCTCTTCTCTATCAGAGATTTATTGTCATTGCTTTCTTCGTATCAAATCACTAGTTTATATCCTTTCGCTGAAATTTATTTCTACAAATAATACGGCTGTTTTCAAATCCCCTATAATATTGCAATAGCAAATTTATAATGAAATATGACAATTGAAAAACGTTTTGTTGTATTATACACTATGAAATATTGAAATTTGATTTTTATATTTTCAATAATTTATATTTTTTTAACGGAAAAACGTCGAAGGAAAACATTAATAAAGAATCTAATATTAGAAATTCTGGAAGAACAGAAAGGATGCTGAAGATGTTTCCAGCGATTAAAATATTTCGATATTCATTGATTTTCAACAGAAGTTTTTTCTCTGGCAAATTTAGATTGCTTCATTTTTTAAATTTGTATATAGTTTATGAAGCTTCTTGTATATAAATTACTATAAATTTATTTTATAAATAAATACAAAATTTGAAGAAAATTTTATGCTTAGTACAGTAACCCCTCGTTATATCGAGGATTTGGATATATCGAGCTTTTTCTTTGTCTCCCGACAAGCGCGATATAACGAGGGGCTACTGCATATACAATAGAACAGTATAATAATACCAAAATTGTTACAATTTTCTCTTAATTTAGTCTTTCAACTCTCGGTGAAATTTATGGAATTTGTTGAAAGCTCTCATAATTGCATTCGTTAATAAATAAGAATTTATTAATTTAATAGCTTTCCTGTACAAATATAAACAATAAGCAATGTGATTAAGTAGAATAAACTTTATTAATAATATGTAAATAATGATTAATCAATGAAAAATATTTTATATAATTCTATTTTTGTATATACGAGACAAATGAAGATGTGTGTTTTGTACAATTGTCAATAGTGAGACTCAAATGAATTAAGACATAGTTATTTGAAATTTTAATCATTATCATTAATAAACTTTTTAATAAATAATTTATAAATCAAATTTTACATCAAGTCACAAAACTAATTACTAAAAATAAAATATTTCTTTCTAAAGTTATTTTGAGCTAAAAAAGAAATCTTGTTATCTCTTTCTCTCTCATTTTTCTTACATATCAGGAGAATTTCTCATTGAAAATATTACTCGATTCCATTAATAAAACTTCAGATAAAGCAATTTATGAGCTATATTTTAAAGAACGTCATGAATTCGATTATGAAGAAAGGAAAATTTTCATCTAGAGAGTTAAAAGTTGCGATTCAACAAACTGAAAATAATCGTGTGTAAGGGAAAAAATGAACAATCAGAAACAGTTGTTTCAGCAATTCCACTCCAACTTTGATGATTTTCACTGTGTAAACCTTTAAGCAATTTTTTTTTTCTTTCTTTCCTTTCTCTGTTAGCTTCTTTTTGACTTTCTTATCAACAAAGATTGCTATGACAAGACGTCAGTTGCACAAGAACCGTCCAACATGCAGCATTTATTTACTAAATGACTATCCAAGAAACGAAAAGATATTCACGTTTTCATGTAAAATAGAAAAAATCCACCGTTCAGAATTTAAAAATATGTAGATAATACATATTAAAATGTAAGATATTCATTTTTCAAATATGATGAAAATTCATAAATAATATTAGCTTATAAACAAATTTTTAATATTTTGTTAAAATTAATTCATTAAAAAATATTCATTCTTGTTAATATATTACATTTTATTTTCCAATTGAATTAAAAATATCTTAGATATAATCAAAATGCAGTCGAATCTCCGAACAATTGTCATTTTTATGTTTCATATTGGCATTTGTATAGAGGTTTGAGAGCATTTCTTTTACTTGTATATATATATATTTCAGTTTTTATTAAGACCTGTTAATAAAGAATTTATTGATTTCTTAATGTTTTATTGAATGACTGTTGAATCTCATAGAAGATATTCTTTGTATTTATTTAGAATTATTTTTTTATTTTTACGAAATTGCTAAGAAAACAACTTGCGTGGAGCATAATCATTATTGAAAAGTTTGATTAAAACTTAGAAAGAAAGTAAAAAAGCAATTTCTATGCTTCATCGATTGCAAAAGTGTTGTTTCAAAATGGGATTAAAATTCTTCTATCGAAATAATAGCAAATATTACCAATTTCATTCGAATTTTAATGAAATTTGATGCATTCTACCGTATTTGATATCTTTATCCGTCCTTTGTCTTTCCTTACATGCACAAAATTCCTCATTATTCTGTAAAGTATGCGTTAAATTAACTTAATTATCAGTTCATAAGGAATAAAACCATTAAAATTGCTTTAAAAAAATCTTTCAGAAAGTTTTAATGCTCTAGAAATATTTCTAAATTCGCATTTTAAGAAACAACTCTCTAAACTGTTAATGTGAATTCATTTTCACCTTTACGATAGAAAAAAAAGAAAAAAATGTTTTTAAATTTAATTTTTAAGTTTTGAAGCTCATTTTTACAAATAAAACTAATTTTTCACATAACTTTTTACGCTTAGAAAGTGTGTAACTTGCATAGGCAGAGCCTGTTTTATTTTTATTCGTTCGTATGTTTAACTGGCAGCGGATTCTTGAAAAATAAAATCAACCGTAGATTCAAAATGTTCAGAAAATTGTATTTTTTAGATTTTCTAGAAGCAAAATCTCATAAACTACGCAAGTAAAATGGAATTTCTGGTGTATTTTGTTGATAACACTGTATATAGGTAACGTACAGTACATTTATATTTATTTAAATGAAAAAAATATGGCCACAGTTTAGCAAATACCGCTTCAAATGCACAGACAATTCTTTTATTATGGGAAATAGTTGAAGAATGCTTTTCAGTTTATAATAAAATAATCAATTATTGACAGCAATTTACAAATATTTATAACATTTAAAACATTAAAAAAATATATATAAAATACTAAAATCTTTTCGTTATTATTCGATTTTCAAAGACTTTTTCCTGTTTTTTTACAAATATATTCGATAAAATGGATAGCATATTGTTTGAAATTAAGCTTTAAATAATATAAAGGATAAAAATTCATCTGGTTTATAAAAAAAGAACTTATTTTCATAACAACTTAACTGTTACTTTCATAACAACTTACTTTAAACTTACTTTCATAACAACTTAACTTTTGATGTTTTCTTCATTGGCCGATGAAGAAAACATCAAAAAACTGGCCATTGTACAGAGGTTTAACTGTATATTAATCCGTCCTTTCATAAGGTAAAACATAAAGTAAATATTTGAATTTATAAATAAAAAATTGTATTTATATTTAATTTTGAAATGTTGTTTAAAAATTAAAGATTTTAATTTAAAAAAATTCATTAAATTATAATTATTTGATATATAAAATATTAATTTTTAGATTAATTCATCTTTATTATTTTATAAATAAATAATAAATTAAATTTTATTTAAATTAAACTTCTTTTAAATAAATCTAAACTATAATTCTTATATATTTATTTATTAAAAAATAAGATTTAAATAATAACTTTTAATAAGCTTTTATTAAATATTTTAAATTTTAAATAAAATATATTTAATTTTTAAATATTAATTTTGTAATAATTTATGACGTTTTAAATAATATATTAAAAAAATTAATTTATTCTAGTAGATGAAATGGATCGTGTGAGTGAGTTTGTGTGTCTGTTCGCGTACTAATAATAACCAAATATTCTTATTTCTAATAAAAATCGATACGTTAATTGTCATTTAAATACATTTTAATTGCCAATAAAACATATTTACAGTAATTATTTATAATTTAAATGCAGAAATTCTTAATTAAATCTCTTTCATAGCACTTTAATTCAATATTCTACACTATGAATAAATTATTATAATATGTTAACATAAAAGCTCTTATTACGAAAAATATGGTAATAATATTATTAAAAATATTACAATACAAAATGGTAAGAAATATGTTATTATTTACCTGAACACACTATGTTTTCGTGTCCTCGATATAGCGAACTCTCAAAGGAATAAACTACATTGTTCACTATACAGAAACTTCAATAAATCGGGGTTCGTATTTAAAATACTAACTATTCAACGCCATTTATAAAGATATTTAGCATTCCAGTTGTAAGGAAATTTTTAGTGACATTTTAGGACATTTCCGCAAAAAGATATTAGTACCAAAACTCGCCGTAGTGGCACTTTGGGCATTGCAAGAAATAAAAAAAGCAGTTTTATTTGTAGAGACAGTTAAAAAGTAAGGTTTTTTTTTAAAGGTTATATTGCAAATTTGTCAGTCTTGAAAGACATTGTCAAACTGCTTTCAAAAACGTTACAGATTATAGTTAATCGTTAAACACACTTCATTGCTTTCGGTTTTACACTGTTAGTATGGCTACCACATTGAGCAATGCAGCATCCCCTGCATTACTATGGTCTCTGTATGTCATAAATGTAATGTCTAGTATGAATAAAATGTTTCTTGCATACTGCTCCATAGGTGTTTTAGTAGCGAGATTTACTACTCATTTCTTACGGAAATATCTTCTGCATGTATTGAAATGCCACCATACCAGATTTGGTTACATTAAGTCTGCTAAATACCTCCGTAAATAGCGTTGAATAAGAAAGAGTATTTTTATCACGATCAACTGGTATACATAAAGAATAGCATGACCTCAATATCATAGAGAGGAGAGGGGACCTGGAATATTTTCCTGGAGAAAACTTAGAGACCCATTGTTGTTCCTATCCCTGTAACATTATTATTTTTACTAAAAAACAGTATAATTTTTCTTAATAAAGTACCATTTTATGTATGTCATTTGTTCAAAAGTTTTTTTAAAAAATGATGAAAGATCCCGCCGAGTGGCAAAATACTCTTTCCCAGGATCCATATAAGCTGTCATGGGCCATGCATAATGAATTAGGCTACTTAGTTGTTCACTATGTAGAAAGTTTACTTTATCAAGAATCCACTTTACCGTATGTTGGAAGTGAATTCTTGCATATGCAACTGAACATTTCCATGAAGATCTGTGTTCAACTTTATATACTTATCATCAAAAAATGTTATGCATCAAGAAGGTAATATTAAAATTGAATGAAACTTTATCAGTGAGAACGTAATGACAATAGTAATCAACAATTCTTTATTGTGACATCGTCAAATGCCGAGCTGCAATTTTAATCATTTTTAATGTAAAAAAGTCACCGGTCACTAGACCAGAAGTTTGTACTGTAAATAGTTAATCGGGAATTTAAGCTTTTCATACCTGGTCTCGATTTTTATCTATCTAACTTCATTCTCGAGATTAACGAAGAACTGACGGACGAATGACAGTGGGAATGTATAGGTCTTCAATTTTAAAATTGTAGCCCAATAAGAGACTACAGTAACGTAGGAAATGGACAGTTTGCTATCGATCAGCAGTATTTCCTCTTGCAGAATATATGTGACGTTGCGTTGCGATCGATTCATGGAGGCATATAGGATAAGCTATCCTGCGGCAGGTTTAAATATTGCTACTGCACTCCAAATTCCTCAATATCGTAGAGGGTCGAAGCTGGTCCCACAAACTCTCTATTTCATTCTCTGATCTGAACTTTGATGACAATCTTTGATGGAATAGCTTATGCTAAGTTCTGCAATAATCGAATAATTGTATCGAAGTGCGTAATGTTTTTGTTAATTAGTGTATTTGACGCTAAACGTTATTACAATAAAATGTTCCTTTGTGTTCATTAATATACCTACAAAAAAAAACAGAGTATTGTAAAGCATTTTCAAAGTAACTTAAACAAAAACCTATCCATTATTATTTTTTTAATACAGAAACGTACTTTTGTAACTTGATAAAATAATCAATATTATTAATACATGAATACATCAGTATTATCATAAATCTTCATCACAATATTGATAAAAATATATTTATTAAAAAACAAAAATGAATCAAAATGAAAGAATATTGAATCAGATGGATGTGAATGTGAATGCAGCTTAATAAATTCACTCTAAGAAATGAGTTGTAAATATTGCAACAAAAGTAATTTTTAATTAATTTGAAAACGATTATTTTAAAAACTATTCCTTTTGATTAGATAGAAATTATCTTTATAAATTAAAAACTTAGCCATTCAAACGTGGATTATATAATGTTGTATGCGGATTAATATTATAAACCTCTTAAGAGAATATCCTTGAAGCTAAATGAATATCGGTTCGATTTAACTAGTTTTAATAATATAATTTTGAGAAAGACAAAAGAAAGGAGCAATAATTGATTGTGATATCGTCACATGTCGGGCTGAAATTTCTAATCATAATTTTAATTTTTTAATTTAAAATATATGCTCTCCACCTCAAATTAGTAGTGGCTTGCTCCTGTACATCACACTTTTTCTTTATCAATAGAGTCGTGCCGGTCATCTATCTAACATCACCCAGGGGGAATTCAATTGAAATAACGCGAATTACGGTTTGCATAAGTTTTTATACAGTAATTCAGAGCCTTCTGCCTTTAAGGTTTCCATATCTGGTCTCCTTTTTCATCTATCTAACTTCGTTCTCAATATTAAGAAAAGACAGACAGATAGATGGAAAGACGACGACAGTGGGAGTTTATAGGTCTACAATTTTTTTCAAATTGCAGCCCAATTATTTATTAAAATATAAATGTCTATTATAAATTTCTAATTTTTAAAAAATAAAAATTTTTAAATGGGGTTTATATTTATATTATAATATTATAATTACTGGCATAGCAATGGTGAAGTCTAAAGTCTACATTCCTCCAAAAAAAGAAAAAAAAAATTAATAAAAAATAAAATTAAATTAAAATTTCTTTTATATTGATTTTAATTTAAATATAATACTGACATTTTTTGTTATTTTATACTAATTTTTATTTTAAAAAAGAATAATTGTAACAATAATTTTACACATTGATTGGAGAACCACCTCAAAATAAAGGTCAATTCCACCGTCTGACTTTGTTCCTAAACTGTAAAAAAGGACAGATTATGAAGAGGGTCGTGTAATTTTAATTATTTCTTCTCTCATACAGAATTTTTAATCGTATATTCGTCTTTGGATTTATCAATTATTATTAAAAAATACATTTAATATATAGTATATAGAATGTATAATGGAATGAACCGTTAAATATATTTTGCCTAAATCCCACGAGACCTATAACGTGCTATTGGTCACTATCAACGACAATAATATCTTAATTTTTGTATATCGAATTATACAATGAATAGGTCTACGAACTAATTATATGTCACAATATAGAAGTGGCCCTTTCCAAATAATAATACATAGAAAAGCTTGGAAACCTAAGCTCCTGCTTTTAGGTATGAGATACTAAGTTGCAGCTTGTTCCTCTTATATATAAATCCAATACTCTTCTCTGTCTACAAATATATAATATATTTGAGTTTGATATTAGAACAGCATTATTTTGCTTCCAACAAAATATTTCTGCACGAGCGAAGGAATTTTGTTATTGAAAAACAATACTATAAAATATTTCAGATAGTGAAAAACAGGAAATTTGATATTACTATTTATTGATTTCTAGAATTTCTACTCTTGTATATCGAGTTTGTTGAGCAGTAGGCTATAACGTATATCTTACTTTTATGGGTTTATGTTATATGATATCACTTCTGGAATGTTTAAAATACTTTGGCCCTCTAAATTTATATAATGCAAAACTAAGTCATATATACGTAGCATTACGTTAGATTTTTGAGTAAATTAATTTAGTTTCAAATACAGCAATTGCATCATTACTGTATTTATTGTTCAAAAAGGTTTAAATGCACAATGCTGGATGTACCAAAAACACAAAAAAAAAGCGAGTTTCTGGATTATCTGAAAGACCCGGGTCCCAACAAATACGGATAATCGAATTTCCACTATATATAAGAATGGTTAAAACTGGTTTTGGAACAACTACGTATTATTTATATTATTTATGATTGAGTCTCTTCTTGGTTAATTGATTTTTGGGTACCTGCATTCCAGCCTTTTAATATACCTAGAAACAAAACTATACTAGTCAAAAATAGCAGGGGTTGATAAAATTGTTCATTATATCGAAAATTTACTATATACGGTAGCTGCTAAATCAATAATTCAAGACCAATTACCAGAACTGAAAACTAAACCAAACTTTGGTATTCGGTTTCGATATAAAAAGAAAGTCAGCCTTCAGTAAATTCCTGTTAAGCTGAATATACAGACTTGCAAGCAAAAATGAGATTAATAATGCTTCCTATTTAGTACCGGTACTTTATTGTTATTACTATTAATCCCATTCTATTGAATATACAATCTTTTATGTGAAGAAATAGTAGTATCTTCAGAAAAAGGAGGAAATTGAATTTGCTTTTTTTTCTCCAAAAAGTAAAATTTTATATAAACCTGCTCTTGTGAATGGTTTGAAATATCTTCGAATTTTTTCATTTTTTTGTAAAATACAGTAAATAACTTGACACAGATGATAACGGAGGCCTGAGAAAATATCGAGGGTGCTATAGTATTTAAAATGGTTGCATTAAAGTAAAAAAAAAGTAAACGAAAAAAAATTTTACCAGGTTCACTATTTACTCGAGGTCTAGGGTAATTTACTCTGAACGTCCCTGATAAATAATATAATATAGAGACCCAGTAATAGTCATCACTAAACGGCGGCCATTTTTAGAAACGTTTCTTTTTAAAATGCATACAAAATAACCTTTAAACTCGGGCCGCTTTTAAACAGTAGTGGATAATCCCACCGAAAAATCAGTTGCCTATGAACAATGGTCATTTTCAGGTTTCTATTAGTGCCGTTGTTCAGAGGTTTAACTGATTCTTCAATCGATTTTAAACTCGTGTGCTAAACGTTTCATGTAATTTAATTATTCTTCATTAAGTTTTTTGATTGATTCAACTCATTTACTCTTAACATTTAGATAAATTCCTTCCTTCAACTACTATAACTGATCTTTCATTCTAAATATCTTCTAAATCTAGAAGTTATAAGTTGTATTGATTGTGTTGACAGAAAATACAAAACAGGAAATTGAAGTAATCTACTCGATTGGAAAGACTCAATTGACAATAAAACTTTTCCCAATTCTACGATAAGATTTAATCTAACTCAATGTAATTTGAGAAATAGTCAAAGTAAAATTGATTAATTTGGAATAAAGAAGATTTAAAAACAATTCTATGGAATTAAAGTAGCATCAATGTTATACTTATTTATCTCTAGTTTCGGAGAGAATTAATGAAAAAATCATTAACTTCCGCTTAATTTTGTTTAGTCCTTTACCTAACTTTGAAATAGTCTTATTTTTTGTATGGAATTAACTGGATATTAATTCCAGAAATTTTTTCTATACATTTAAACCATGCAAATAATTAACTGTAATAAAAAAATTTTCTTCTACTACAGATGTATTGGCGATATATTGGCAACTTAAGCTTACACTTGTATATAAGGAGCACTGATGATATTAAATTTTGGAGTACGAAAGTAAAAGGGGTGAGAAGATAGGGGGATCGTGTCCTATCTTAATTAGGGTCGGACTTAATGACGATTTTGCTCGTTATTAGCATTTACAATGTTTTAAAAAACTTCATCTCTATCCTCAAAATTAAGCCTTTCGTTTTTTTTATAATAATTGAGCTGCAATTTGAAAAAAATTAAACCTATAAATTCCCGCTGACGTCCGTCTGTCTTTCCTTAATCTCGAGAAAGAAGCAAGGTAGTAAGATAGAAAGACGAGACCAGATATGGAAAGCTTAGGGGCAGGAGGCCCTGATTAACTATATAAGAACTTCTGTTGAAAACAAAAAATCGCGTTATTTCAATTCAAAAAGTTTCCCCCGAAAGGTGTTAGATGAATCTATTGTTAAAGGAAAAGAATAATGTACAGGGGTAAGACAGTACATACTAATTTGAGGTGGAGAACATATATTTTAAATTAAATAAATTAAAAATATGATTAAAAATTGCAGCCCGGCATTGTGAAGATGTCACAATAAATAATTGCTCGTTAATATTATAAAGATTTTTTTTAAATAAAATCTCGTAACAGATGGCACTACACATGATTTTAACTTTGTGTTAATGTGTCAATGTTTCTCAAAGATTAATATTTTTATATGGGAAATTTATGCAATTCGTTGCTTGTTTTAATTCTCGGAGAATTAAAACAAGCAACGAATTGCATAAATATATAAGTTGGTCGAAATACAAATTACTGAAAAATTTGTAGTCGTACTGAAAATTTTTTAACTGTTTAATTTTTTGCCACGTAAAACCTGTTAACTTTTAAGCATTTAAGGAAATCTGCAACTATTTTAAGATTTTAATAAAAATTTACCAATATCATATTTAAATCTATATTTTTCTGTTGTAAATCCCAATCCTAAATGTTTTTATATAATTAGTGGCAATAATAAATTTACTTTTCTTAATTTCTAAGCTAAAACTGGAGTAAACTACCAGTAATAACATAGAACTAATTCTTTAAAATTTTTTTTATCGGATATGGAAAAAACGCATTTTAAAAATCCAAAGATTGTCAGCAGCAGAAAAATGAAGAATTCTCTTTCTCTTCTCACTCCTCTCCTTCTTTTTCTCCTCTCTCGCTCTCTCTACTTGATCTTGATAAAATAAATATCTTATTTTCTTCATCAAACGACTATAAAAATAAAAATTGATGTATATTAAATTTTTGTGTAATTTAATTTTAATAAACTTCGAAAATAAAAATAAAGACAGTACCGTATATTTATTGATAAATTTACTGTTTCTCTAGCTGTGTCTTGATATTCTCTCTTCTTTCCTATTTAATTAATTTATTTTATTCCAAATTCTTTTAACTAAACTAAACTAAATAGATTTATTTTTGAAAAATGTTGTCTTAATAGCATAATAGAATACAACAACTTATACACGATATATAACAAGCATATTAAGTCAAATGAAACTGTGATTTAAAAACAATAAAAATTTAAATACTATAATTGCTTATTTCCAGGCAAGATATCCCAATAATACACATACACAATCATTATTATTATTATTATTAAGGGGTAGAGTCTACTCAAGGGTCTAATTTGTTAATAGAAAGGGAGGGGATAGGAAGAGGATAAGAAAGAGGAGCGGAGTGAAGGTCTAAGTAGAGTGACAATCTATTCTTAATTTTTATATTTCAAAATGGGATTAATATTTTCTTTCGTTCAACAAACAAAAAAAACTAATTTTTTAAGACCTTGAGAACGAAGATTATCAGAAATTCAATTTTAAACGTTATTTTTTTATTAAATAAGTAAAAAATGTAAAATTGAAATCCGGATATTAAAATCGATTATTGAACTTTAATATAAGAGTTAATATTGGAAAAATTCGGATATTATTAAAGAAGAAAGAGTATCACTCGAAGCATCTAAGTAGCGATAAATCGGGTGAAGTGATTGAGACATTCGTTTCTGATCGTTATTTGCGCTAAGTCGAGTGAAACTGTCAAGCCTGACTTCTCTAACGATATCCTGTGTGATCCAATTGCCAAATGTTCTCCTCTTCTAAACACATCTCTCACGTGGATCATATCAGAATGTTCTCCAATCGATACGCTTCACAAAGTTTTTGATATTTCGAGGATATATTTAAAGAACTAATAAATAAATTTTAAAGTAACCTATATCAAATTTCAGTAAAGAAATGTTTATAAGTGTTTCGAACTTATAAGTGTCATATTTTTAATATTATTACAATTGATAAGAACGTCAAGTAACATTTGGAATCTGATTAAAAGTCTGAAACACAAATACAACATTGACAAAAGTCTATCTATTTACTAATAAAGTTCAAAATCAGTTAACCGAGATCACAAAAGCTTATAGGTCTATAAAGATTAACTGTGTTGTGCTGCCTGTACTTTAAAAAGTTTTAATTATATTTTTAAATTGAATTATACTTCTAACCTAATGAGAAATTTGTATTAATTAACTACATAACATCAAATAATGTAATATTTTATCTTATTATGATATTAAATTTTGAAAACTATTTAAAAGTTTTAATTCCTTTGTGTAGAGTTAATTAGAATAAAGTAAAACTCAATTAATTTCTTGATATAATGTGAAAGTAAGAAAGTCTTCAAATGTAATTGCCTTTTATGAAATTCAAAACTCCTGAACACATCTGTTGTTAGTCTGATCTTTAAGAAAGCTAAAATAATCTGCTGGTAAGCAATATACCATGTAATGATTTATATTCTTTAATATACTGAAAACTTTGTGATATACTTAGTTTCTGGGTGTCTATTACTATCACTCTATATAATTTTCTTTTCATCTTATATCAATAGAATATATCAAAAAACCCTATGATATCTTATAAAGTTCTGCAAACTTTATCTATTAAATACAGTATATATAATAGTAGTTTACTCATACAGAACACTACAAATAACTTTTTTATCTCCAGATGTTTAATGGATAATCCAATCTAACAACACAAAACAGGTGTTTCGATGTTCCATTACTATATTATATTTCACTTTTATTTGATCATGTTATAAATTTTGCTCTTTTAATCTGTATTTTTTTATCGATTTTTAACGTGCAATATCAAGTCTGCTTTTCACATCACATGTTTACGCTCCACTTTAATTGTAGAGACAGCACAGACTTACTTTTAATTGTACAAGAGACAAAACTTTACATACGATAATTCAGTGAGAATTGAACTTTCAAAAATTTATTACTCGATAACTAATTCTGATATAAACGTAAACTAAGCATTAAATTGTAGAGGAACTCTACAATTTAATGCTCACGGATTTTTCTGATTTTACAACTGTTCAGTATGAACCCCATCTTGTCTCCTAGAAATGGTCATCTGTACGGCCATACACATGACCATTGCCACTTGTTTACATGGCCATAACTTGTTTATTATACTCAAAATTGTTATTATAGTATTACAATATAATTCTGATTAAAAAGAAAATTTGGTCTAAACTAATTTACTGAAAAGGATATTCAGACTTAATGAGACAAACTGTTCCCATATAATTTTTATAACATATTTAATTATAATAAATAAGTTAGGAAAATTTAATATATTAAATGTCAAAACAACGAAACGAACAAAGTAGAAACTCCATACAAATGAAATATCATTGAATTTATTTTTTTATTTTTTATTTTTTTCATTTTCAAATGTAAGATACATTATTTTTAAACAAATGAAAAATTGGTTTGAAAAGAAAAACATTTTAAAATATTAAAAAATTTAATATGCAATTTTATTAGATTGAGATATTTTTAAAACATTAAAAACATCAATGAAAATTAAAATGTTAAAATATTCTACGCACTTATCGGGATTCGCGGTGTTTGATATAATTATATTCTATAAATACATTGCGTCATACAAGTATATTATATAGCCTATGTATATAAGGAAATTGTAAATATAAATAATAGAAGCAGAAATGATGTATTTATATTTAGAATATATGCTATTTAACATCTTTATTAAGAATTAAGAAGAAGCGATCAATAAAATATTTTTTATTTGTTTTATTTTTATCGATTTAACAATTCCATTTTGTGGCATTACCTTAACTAAAATCAAATAAAAATATAATTTAAAAAATTACTTTGTATATTTTTATATTTTCTTAATACATGTATAGGAACATTCTCTTCCTTCAGCCTGGACTTTTGAGTCCAGGCTGAAGGATTTTCATGTTGCATTTATAAGCCTCTGAGTTAATTAATTAAAAATTAATTAACTCTAATTTTTAATTAATTAACTCTATTCTTAATTCTGTAGTATCTAAATAAAGTATCTAAATGTATTTGAAAGAAACTAGGTGCTAATGGTTAAAATTTAAAAATTAATTAAAAATTTTAAAATTACTTTTTAAAAATTTACTTTCTAAATTTTTCATGTTTTAAACTGAATACACATTGGCAGAGACTTTATATATAAATAATAACATTAATTTAAACAAATAATTAAATTATTGTATTTAATTAAGTTATATAAACATTTATTTTGTATATTCAGTTGTCTAATTTTATTTAAAATCTTTAGAAAATTAACTAAATTCGGCTTAACTCATTCATTGTTAATTAAAATTTATAACGTAATTTGATTAATTTAAAATTTAGAATAATTATTATTAGGATATTAACGTATAGTTTAGAATAATTGCTGTTAAATAATTATTTTGTTTCAGAATAAAAATTAAAGAAAATAATTTTTAATTAATATAATCTATTTCTAAACACTATAAATTAATACATTAATCATTTCTATATACTCTGTAATTGCTTTATTCAGCAAAATATTGCTCTTCGGTAAGCTACTACCTCGAGGAAAAATGCAAAGTCAATTCTTAAGCTGGATTTAATTTCTTGAGTATTTTCTTTGACAGTTGCTGCATCAAAATGACGTCAGTTTGATGTCACAGCCATCCTTCGTAAGTGTCACAAACAAGTTGAAAGGGATTCAACTTTTATAATGTCACGCTATACAAAAGAACTTAATTTGGATTTACGCCTACAAAAGCATTCTCGGCGCTCCAGTTGTCGAATTATAAGTATTTTATTTTTATATTTGACTTTAAGTAAGAGGAGTTAATTGTTAAACGCTTTTAAACGACAGCTAACGAGAAAGATCTCAAAGGAGAAGAAAACCAAGGTCTTCTCAGTGGAAGCACGATAAGATTTCTAAGACAATTGAAAATCTTTTTTATGTTTTACACCTCACGCATTTGATTAATCGTCTATTGCGGTCCATTCACTATTTCTCTTCACCTTATCTCTCCGTCTTCTCGGTCTCTTCCTCTCTTTCCTTCTGGTTGCCAATCTTTAATCTGTTTTACTATTTTTTCATGTGTCATTCTATCGATGTGTTCTAACTCTTTTATTCTTCTCTTTGATATCCATGCAAACATTTATTGCTTGCACGTTACGTTTCTTTCTTAGGTCATCATTACTTATTTTATTCTATTGTGTTCTACCTAATCAGTGTAACCTTCGAATAACGGATACCGTCCAGACCGAGAAATTTGTCCGCTATTTAGAGATGTCCGCTGTTGGGAGGTACAGTACATGCCGGCTGCCATACTGTATTTTAACGTGGTCATCATACAGTGAAGAATACGATAGATTACGAAAACATCAAATTTGCGTTAGGGAAGTGAAAATACCGAAAAGTATACGCAGCATATGGTAATTTTTCCAACGTTTTTGGTGTTTTTAATAAATAAAACCAGATTACTCTTCTCTTCTCTAACAGAAAGAGTATTGTTCGGTATTTTACAACCTGCCCTCCTTCCCATTTCTATTTTAAGTCAGTCTTTATTGACGCCTAAGGTCAAAATTCGTCCTCTCAAAGATTATTTGAACCGATTCTTTGTTTTTTTCGTTCTAAAATATTTCGTATGTAATTAATTGTTTCGGCATATTGAAGGCGAAACATTGTGTTTTCGTAAGGTGGATTATGGATTACGGCGTCCGTTATTTACAGTGTTCGCCATTTACAGGTAAATATAGATGTCCTATTGAAGGGTCTGGAGATTATAAAAATGTCCGTTAAGTAGAGTTATTAGCTATTCGGGCGTGTCCGTTAATGGAGGTTTCACTTATATTTTCCTCAATGTTATCATTTCACAAGTGTTTAACATGTTTCGTCTTTGTTGTCTCTGCTCTTATTCCAATGCATTTGTTGACATTGTCCTAATTGGTTTATAAATCTTAATTTTAGTTTATTTTTGTATATTTCTATTATTCGATATTTTGCTATTTAAACATTGTGACACTATTGCAGCCTGCAATGTTTTTCTATTTACTTCTTTTTATAGTTTACCTTCGTTTAAATATATCCAAATATTTGAATTCATTTATTTATTCCATCATTTTTTCGTCTAATCCTATATCTACATTTTCATTTCATCTAGAAATCACCACCCACTTTGTTTTTCATATATTTTCATGTTGCATTTATAAGCCTCTGAATGGAAATTTTCTAATAGTTTTTGCAAATCATTTTTGATCTCCTCTAACAATACCGTTTCGATATATTTTAAAAAATATATCGAAACGGTATTGTTAACGGTATTTATAACGGTATGTCCAATATCGTTTCGATATATTTTTTAAAATATATCGAAACGATATTGGAAAAACTACTAAGAATAAGAAGAAAAGGAGAAAAGCTAAGAAGAATGGTAATAAGAAGAAAAACTATTTATAAATTATATTTCATTATAAAAGATGAACAAATCTCGGAAATAAATTGTCTTAATGCCAATTAAAACTAAATTGTGTAAAAATAAATTCATTATTTTTTAAATTCATACATTTAAATATAATTGTAATTAATTTCTGATAAGAGAAAACTTCAAATTAATATTATTTTAATTGATTTTTCTTAATTTTTCTTAGGAATAATTTTTACGTAAAAAAGTTAATTTAATATCAGACAAAGAAATAATTTTAATAAATTAATTCATTTGCATTTATAAATAAAATTATATTCATTTATTTATGATTTATAAATGTCACAAAAATTAAATGCTTAAGCATGAAATAAAAATTTATTTTATGGTTTAATTATAATTTATTAATTATGACTTTTCATTTATTACTTACTCAAATTGCTAGAACTTTAATTATGATAATAGATTTGTTTTCATTTAAGTAAATTGAGCATAGTGTCTAAATGCAGCTTATATCATAAATAAAGTATATTTGCATTAAAATACAGATTTTTGGTGGCTAAAGAGTCGGTTAACTGTAAATGTTACAAGCAATTCAGCAGTTTTCTATACGTTCTAAGTAATAAATTATTTCTTAAAACAGAAATTTAGTCTGTACAATTGTTAAATGAATTTTGGACCACCCTGTATATTTTCGAATACCTTATTAACTATATACAAACTTCCGGTATAGACCGGAAATCACGTTATTTCAATTCAAAATTTTCCCCCGAAAGGAGTTAGATAGATGACCAGCTTGATGCAATTGTAATCAGGAGAAGTATGATGTATAGGGGCAAGACACTGCAGTACTAATTTGATGTGGGGAGCATATATTTTAAATTAAAAAATTAAAATATGATTAAAAATTGCAGCCCGGTAGAAGTGCGGAACTTAAGGAAATAGGAAATAGGGAGATAAAAGGTCATGTGTCATATCTCGAGTGGAATCACGGACTTAATGAAAATTACGTTATTTCCATTTATAGCATTTTAAAAACTCATCTCTATATTCAAAATTGTCTTTTTAGCCTTTTATAATAATCCATAATACTGTGTAAAAGTTATATTTAATAACATCTCGTAACAAACGGTACGATACAATTTTAACTTTGAGCTAGTGTCATAGTGATTTGTAAACTTAAATATTTTTTTAATAAAGATTTTTATCATAATTCAATAAAATTACTCCTTTTAAGTTTTTATTACAGTCAAACCTCACATTACGAAAGCCCCTGTTTATAAACAAAATTTGGTTCACGAACAAAATTTTTGCTCCGGTTTCTGTACATAACTCGGTTTCCGAACATGCTACTCGGCAGAGCCGACCACCGATGATCAACTTCCTATACCGCCTACGTTAAAGAAAGTCGACGACCTACCAATCAACGACAGGACTTCCGATTCAGAAGTTAGTGGCGCCGAGATCGCTCGCGTCACGTAACGAATCATCGATGACTGCTATTTAAATTACATTTTAATGCGCATGCGGAAAAAATACTATTTCCGTTTTTCGGTACGCGCCACAGGAGAATTTAGATCAAATTATTTAATAAAAACTGCGTTAATTGTCATTGACATAATATAAATAGCGTTCGAGAATTCCTGTTTAAATATGCTTAAGTTAAATTAAATGACAAAAATTTATTAATATTATAATTAATATTATTTAATATATTAATTCATACTAGGTAGGCAGTTAATTAAAGTAAAACTAATAATTAAAACTGGCCTTTACACCGAAACTGAAACTAAAACTAAAAATTAAATGAAATTAAAATTGAAATCAAATTAATTGTAACGCAATATTTCGTAAAGTAAGGATAAAGTACTTGTCGGTGTTGATTGATTTGGTTATATTTCATCTTGGCAGTCAGAGCTAAGTCTCTATTTATAGCATTATTGTAAAGTATTAGTTTCTGCTTTGCTTCGTTTTCGATTGGTGGTGATTGAACATTTTCCTTTTAATATATACAGTATATAAAATAAATCTAGGTGTAGATATAGATAAAGTGATATTATATACAATGTCATATTACTTTTCTACGCATTTTATGCATGGTGTTTTAGGTATTTAACAAAGTTTTTTGGGGGGTCGGGAACGGATTAATCCATTTTATATTGTTTCTTATAGGAAAATTTGTTTCGGTTTGAGAACAAATCTGTTTCCGAACAACTTTTAGGAACTACTTAAGTTCGTAAACCGAGGTTTGACTGTACTGCAGTTTTATACCTTAGTATAATTGAAAATTATTGGACTACCTAATGGTCCCCTTAACCTCTTGTTATGTTCGAGCAAGAGCCCTTGCAAGCGTTTTTAATACTTCCCCATTTTGTTCAATCTCTCATCCATTTCATCTTCGTCTTCCTTTCTCCAGTATCTTTCTTCAGCTTTTTAAATTAAATTTATAATAATATATATTTTTTAATATTTCAATTTATTATTATTTTAAAACTTCTCAATTTTTAAAATTTTTTAAAAAATTATTGGTATGTTTCTTGTAATTAATAATTTATATTAAGCACTTGAATTAAAAACAATTATTTTTCATTGTTGGACTATATAATTAAAGCAAATTAATTACATTTTTAATATAATTAATTTAATTTTTTTTAAATCGTAATATAAAATTATGCAGGAATGATTGGCATTCCATTTACATTTTTAAATACGAAAATTAATTGCATTTTTCAACGTTAAAAATGTGATTAATTTGCATGTTTTTTTGCAGTTTTAAATTCTTTTCGTAGGTGATTAATCCTTTAAAAATTCAATTCTTAAAATTTAACAACTTGTTAACAATAATTGAATAAATTAATATATTTATATTTATGAAAGATTATGAATGTTTAAATTATTATTTCATTTTTTATTTTCTAAAAAATTATTTTTTAATGTTTAACGTGCAAAGATTATTGTGACATCGACACAATAACGTGCTACAATTTTTAATCATACTTTTAATTTATTAAATTTAAAATATATGCTCTCCATCTCAAATTATTAATGGTTTGCCCCTGTACATCATACTTTTCCTTTAACAATACAGTCGTGCCAATCATCTATGTAACCCCTTTCAAGGAAAAGATTTCAATTGAAACCACGTGATTTTCGGTCTAGACTGGAAGTTCGTGTACAGTTAATTGGAATCTCCTGCCCGTAAGATTTCCATATCTGTTCTGCACTTGCATGTATCTAACATCACTCTGGGGATTAAATAAGGACAGACAACAGACAGACAGATAGACAGATGGCAGTGGAAATTTATAGGTCCACAGTTTTTCAAATTGAGCCCAATAATAGCTCCACGCATTATTACAAAAAACATTATAGTTAACTTTAATAAGTTCATAAATTAAATTTTATTCATTAAATTAAATTTAGCAAAATTTTAATGATAATGCATTTAAAGAATACCTCCTCATATAGAGATCACCCGATATAGTGATGACGGCCGGAACTTGTGCTAGGAAATATGACGTTACCGAATAGCCGAGGCATCAGCCTACTTCTCTGAAGGACTCTGGGTTCGAATACAGGCGAGCAACTCCCAAAAAATATTAATATTTCGGGTGATCCATCCCGGATATATCAGGCTCTGTCCCTCACTAACCGGCCGAACCCAAACTGGATATAATTAATAAAAAAGTTCCTCTCAGAGCGGAAACAGATTAAAAAAAACTCCGATATAGTGAACAATTTCGTTGATAGGGGGTGCAATTCGTAAGGATTTTCTACGGGGAAACTGGCCCCTATTTATGCGTAAGACACGTGAAGAAAAGCCGGAAAACTCCACGTGCTAGACTATTAGTTGGGCGCGAACCCACGACTAGTGTTCAGTGTATCAGTGTTAGTGGTTTCATTTATTCGGCCACATGTGAGTCTCGCGGCCTCTCTATATATAGATCAGATATAACATTTTAATAAAAAAATAGATCTTCTTTCATTGGGAATTACCTAAAAAGATTTACATTTTAATCCCAGTTTCATATTAATATTTTAATTATTAATGTTCATATCTTCCATTCATAACCTTGACATTTAACGTTATTATTAATGTAAAACTTCTATGACACCATTTATATTGATTATCATTAAATAAAACATAATCTAAATTTTTATAAGAAATTAAAGTAATATAATTATGCATATAAAATTTACGTAATTGATACTTATGATACGTTTTACTTCTTTAACTTTCTAATTTTAGGAGAGTTATAACGATTAAATAAAATTCGTCCTTTTGTGATTTAATAAGTATTTTTCTTTATTTTAAATGTAAGATTTTAAATATTCAAAAATAATAACCTGATAAGAGAAAATTATAACGAATTTTCTATATTTAGATATTCTCATTGTTGAATCAAGACTTGATAATCCCTAATTTAGTTAGATAAATTAGGATTTTTATCTACAATTCTAGTTCATTTATCTACAAAAAGAAGGGATATATTAGATTTAATAAATTTGATTAATGTTTTATATTGAAAATTATCCTTATTTCTAGAATAAATATAGGTTAACCGTCATAAATAATGCAATGAACTCATTAGTGTAATGGCACAATCTTCATCACTCCCCTTAAGCGAGGAACAGCTGTCACGAAAGCAATTTCCAAGCAGAAATCCTATGAAAACTCCTTAAAATATTTAATGAGAATGTAATTTTAGATATTTTATGATTTATTCAACTTAAATATAAGAAAATTGTGATTATGTAAATGAAAATTTATTTTTATTTAAGTCATTTAATATCATAAAATTAAATGTTTCTAATCTTATTTTCTCGTTTAATTATTTTTAAAACTATTTAAATACGAGACAATGCAAAAACAAGCATAAAATTGTTCCTACTTTTAACAATATAAACTTAATTCTAACAGTAAAACAATATCGATTGATAATAAGCAACTCAACACATGATAGATCTGCCAAAAGGGAGAGGAGCCATCCTAAGAAAAACTAGCTCCTATTTATGTGTTAGACACGTGAAGAAAACCCGAAAAATCACGCGGTCAGCATGTTGGTCAGATGGGAACCAACGACCAACTAATAGTGTTTAATGGTGTTATCCACTCTGATATTATAAAACAATAGGACAAAATATTGTGTGAACCGAATGAGGCTCTAAGCTGAATCTTAAATGTATTATATGTCCTTTTACTCCATACATTTAAAACTGTGAGGGTCTTAGGGTCTCGTGCTTTTAAACATATTGTTACTTCGAGAAAAGAGATCACACAGTACAGTACCTAAAAAGGATAAACTCGATTTATATATTTTTATACACTTTTTTATATAATAAATAATTTAATAAATTAATTTTTTTAATTTTTGGAACTATGTTACGTATTTTATTAAGAAATACGTTTCATAAAGATAAAAATATGCTATTTACACTACTATATCTTGTAATTGTGTATTAAAGCTATACGACACTAAAATTTTGAATAATAAATTTGTGATTTATTACACATAAAATTTCCATAAATTACAAGTATTAATGTAATATAATGTCTAAATGTTTGATATTTGTTTGTTTATTTGTTTGGTAACATCTGTTCAGTGACTCAACACAACGTATTGTGTTTCTGAAAAGGAAACTTTATATTAGTCACAGTGCATCGATTCTAATTTAAAATTTTACAATTGAAAAGTTTCTAAAACTTAAAATTGTAAAAATTTTAAATTATAAAATATTCAATGTCAACTAATCTTTAAGAAAGCGCAATTAAAAAACTCAAATAATTACAAAATTATGTTTCTTGGCGATTACAGAAGAGAGTTTGATATACAGCTAAACACTAGATTCTATAAACTGCTCCTAAATATGCAGGAGGACCTATCTTTGTACTAAATAATAATAAATTTAAAAGTATAATGCCCTTATAAATATATTATGACCTCGTGCTATTAAATATATAATTTATTTGTTTTTCTTATATAGCCTCCAACAAGATTAAATCTGATAGTTATTGACACGTTATAGCCATTTTAAAATAATTTATACTAATTTTTCCTATAAATAAATATTATTTTGAAAGGTAATGAAGTTTATGATAAAATGAGTTTTAAAAAAAAGTTAAATACTTTATCCTATTTTGTGGAAAATCGAGCAAAAGAATTACAAAACAAATCCTAAACCAATGCCACACAACTGCTTGGTGTTGTTAGAAGTGACAATCATTTACTTTCTGGTGTTTTTTTAAGCGTTTCTTTCACGAGGGAAAAAGATTTCTAAGTGTATTTTTTGTCTATTCAGCATTATATGTATCGTCTTAGAAAGTCTTTAAACCAAAAGAAAAACCTATTATGTTGTGATTCTTTCGGTAAATTTAAGTGATCTATGTGTACTTACCATTCTTCTATTCGAAAATCTATAAAGATTGTATTTCCAAAAAAAGAATACCATCAAAAAACATCAATACATAAATCGTAGAAGTGATCAAATTCAATGGAAAAATTCAAAAGATAAGAATAAAAAAACAAACCTAAAAATGGAAATGCGAAGAATTTCAGAAATGCAAATAAATTATATCAATTTAAAATATTAAAGTTGATCGGAGAGAATTAATTTAATAATGATAATTGAACATTTTTATAAAAGCTATTATGTTCAATCAATGTTCCTAAGAATATATTTGAGAAAATTTTACAATTACAGTAAAACCTCGCTTAACGAGCGATATTTCGCATAACGAGTGATGAGGAGAGGGAAAGTCCCGAATTGCGCGCATGCGGCATGCTCCATCAGTCTGTGTTTAGCACTCATTCCGCTAGCATCTTAGTGTCGCTTGTGATCACATATTTTTCCAAACTTGGGTTTACACATATTACTTACTGTATAAACATCAACAACCATAGCCCGTTATGTAATAAACACGCCGAACGTTATGCCAAATTCTTGGATCATTAAATTTAATGATCGATTCCAAATTAAATTTTAGAAATGTCCGAATTAAAAATTAACTATTTATAATTATTAAATTTAATACGAGATGGAAACATAACTGCCTACCTCTAGTCAAATTAACTAATTTCTAATATTTAATTATAGCCTTTACATAACCCAAGAATTTGGCATATCGTTTGGAGTGTTCATAAAACATATTAGCAGTGATTTTTTTTTTTTTTTTTTGTTTTTATTTCTGCAAATCGAATTCTCATTCCAGTATGATTCATTCCGCGCTAGAAAAAAAGATGATGATGATTCACGCTTCTTAACAGTGTATATTGTACAATTATTTTTGAATAAACGTTATACATAAAACATTTGAGCATTTTTTCGGCGTGGAACGCATTATCGTATTTCACATTAATTTCTATGGGAAAAATTGTTTCGCTTAACTAGTATTTCGCATTACGAGTAAGACTCTGGTACGAATTATGCTCGTTAAGCGAGGTTCCACTGTATATACCTACATACTCCCAAAACTATATGGAAACATTTTGTATGTAAATATATTATATTTATGTAAATTAGCACGGCCAGGATAATGTACGCGAGTGTTTTAAATATATATAATCAATACTCTAACGATATGTACGCGAATATTCTACGTGTATGCATGAACAATTCTTCAAAAAAAGCAAAAAAATGTCAATTTAATTTTAAAAATTAAGTAATTTTATTATCAACGATAAATTTTAATTAAATTCACTAGCAAATCTCGTCGTAGTTTTCGTCTGAAATTTGGAATTAAGGAATTAATTTTATGTACAAATCTACAGTTAACAAACTGCTGACTTTGCACAAAAAGAATACGTATCATCAAACTTGTTTATTATCAGCAATAACTTTAACTTGTTTCCCGCTTACTTAGCATATTTGAAATTAATTTATTAAAGTCTGTATATAATTTTAAAGATTGAATTTTTGTAAAACTGCTTAAAAGTCTCCTCGATAAATCTTAAAGTGGACTTTATATCAGTTATTAACCAATTAGTGACGTTAAAAAACTCCAGACCATCCATAAAAAGGAAAATCGATCACGTTGACAGACAGGTTATAATGTTAGAAAATTAGTTATAAAATGTTATAGGTTGTTGTTATGAAATTTATTTATCGATTATAAACTTTTATGTTAGTTTAATTAGTAGAAAATTTAAAAAAATCGAACCTAAAACTCGTGGAATATTTTTAAATTATCGGGTGAAAGTTGTAAATGTTTCGAGTGTTCACCACTAGACAGCACCACGCTACAAAGGGTATTGAATTTTGAATTTATTTATCTATAAAACTTTCACGTACCCCTTTATATATAAATAAAATAGAAGGCTTAATTTGCATTTACCATTAGCTTTTAACATTAAAAAGTATTGTTTTAACTCATTTACAACTTGAAATGACCACTAAATAAATTACACAATTAAAAATTAACACTAATTTACAATATTTACAAATTGTAATAAATGGTGTAAAAATTTAATTAAAACATAAAAATCGATATAAAAATGATGATACTTGTGTCACGTATCTATAATTGAAAGTAAAATTTTTCGAAAAATAAAGGACTAATTTACTTAAATTTAATATTAAATGTGTAAAGAAACACTGGAAATTCGAGTTATTTATAAATGTATTAAATGTTTAAATGGTCTGATTAATAATTTTGTATTCATTGCAAGTCGCATGCTCTCTCGTAAGAGTTGAATGCGCATGCTTCACGTCTATCCAAGGGTGAGCAAACGGTCGCGAGCTACACTCGCCTTTAAGAGAAGATCGAGTGAAGTGCTCCTGATATTCCCCACAACGTGCACGTGGATTCCGATATTTTCGGACTCGAATTTATACTTCAGGTAATGTGTCTGAATATATTTAGCTTAGAAACTTTTATTTAATTCGCCAAAAATGGCCGACGTGTTTGCCGTTAGTCTGCACGCGTTTGCCGAAGATAATACCCACAGGATATCTAGGACTAACCATTCTGGTCCAACCGAGCTAGGAGCTGGAACTTCCGGTTTGTTATCTTTACTGACTGTGATTGGCACCAGTTTGTCAATAGTGGGGGTGGTTCTGACATTCATCACGTACAGCCTCTTCTCCGACTTGAGAACTCTGAGTGGTAATTCTCTACTTAATCTTTTGGCTGCTCTCTTTTTATCTCACCTGCTCTCCGTTATCGGCGTGGAGAGATCTCAAGATCACAATTTATGTCTAACCATGGCTTTCCTTTTACATTATCTCTGGCTGGCGGTACACTTTTGGGTGACGTCTATGGCTTGGGATATGTATCGTACGTTTCGAGATAACATCAATCTACAACCGAGCACCCTCAATGAATCGCAGAAGTCCTTGTTACGTTGTGCTCTATTTTCGTGGGGTGTGCCTCTTGTTTTTGTAGGATTATCTGCCGTTTTACATTTTAAGACACACTTAGACGATTTGCCACTTGTGAAAGATTCTTGTTGGATTGTTGGCCCCGGTTCCCTCATCTACGCTTTCGCTATACCAGCGGGCCTGCTGTGTACCTTTGACATAATCTATTTTTGTAAAACAGCGATTGTTATACATCAAACGGTGGGCCTACAGATGAATAGAAAAACTAAGAATAAAATGAGGAAGAGGAGATATTTACAACTTTGCTTATATTCAAAATTGGTCATACTACTTGTGGCAACTTGGTTCTCTTGCGTTATGGCGCAACTCACGAACCAAATATCTCTTTGGTACGTATTCACGCTACTGATATCGCTTCAAGGTTTCTTTGTCGCCCTTTCTTACAGCTGTAATTCACGAGTATTTCGTCTTTATGGAAAAAATTTTCGATCTGGAAAATCGACTTCCGGATATGGAACATCGGAATTATCCCAGTCCACGAGTTTGACTTTATTGACATGGCAACCATCTCCAGATTCTGTTTAAATGTACACCAAATATCAACTTTACGTATCAATAATCAGCAACATTATCAAACATTTTATTAATATTAAAACCATTGTGTTTATGTGTAATTACATCGTAGGACTAAGAAGAAAAAAAAACGTTAAATGGTGTTTATTTTGTGTAGAAAATAAGTAAATAAACATATATAGATTATTTATTGCTTAAAGATGTATATATATTTTATAAATATGTAATTTTTCTGATCATATCCAGTTATTTTAAATGACATTCATGTATAATATCGTTATGTTTTCCCTAATAAAATTCAGAAGCATATCCTAAAAGGTGTGTTAATATATAATTATATAGAATTTAAATACACAATTTTAAAGTTTAACTATATCAAGTACTAAGAACCTCATCTCTACACACGTGGTGTAAGTGGAACGTGCCAGATTTTCTTCTTTCGTATCGCACTTCAGACAACAAAAGATTATATTACACATTAAATCGTTTTATAAAAAATTATAATCTCAAGCCAAATATTAATCTTTTTATAAGTTATTTATAAAACTCAAATAATCTTCTCTATCTTTAAGTATATACAACAGAAGATTCATCGTATGTAAGTGATAATAGCTAATTTTTTTGCTGGCAATATTCTTGATCCTCTAAGGCATTTCTATGCACAATAATTTCGAGAATAATTGGAAATTTCTTTTTACTTTTTATACATTTAGCTGATATCTATTTGCTTACATTCAATAACAATTCTTATTCAACTGAATAAAAAGATAAAAATCATTATCTTATTCAGAATATTTGTTTATTAAGCAGTCGTATAGTAATATAATAAATATTAGATTTTACAGACAAATATAATTTATTTATTAACAAATAAAATAAAATTTATTTACTTTTTAGGTTCATCAAATGTAAAATACTTATTATTTACTTATTAATTTTCATTAAAAGTAACTGATAAAATTTTAATAATCTCAGTTTATTTCTTAAACTAACTTTTAAATATTAAAATCATCAAAAGTGTGTTTAAACTTTCGCAAAATATTTTATACCATAATTTGCAGAATAATTAAGTTCGAAATAACATTATTAATTAATGAATTTTTTATTGTTATTTTTTACTTATTGGGTTAACAATACTTACTTGAAGTGTATGCAACTTAGTTTAATTGTTTCTGAAGAAATTAATTTAAAAATTTTATAATAAAGTGACACAAAAGTTTACCATTTAGAAAAGTAAATTGCTATCTTATATATAAACCTAATTGCTTGTGAATATCAATAAAACTGTTCGAAATGAAATCCTTCTATCAATTACTAACAGAATGCTCTTCTAAACTTAGTTTACGACTGGACAAATACGAC
Source organism: Centruroides vittatus (assembly GCF_030686945.1). Taxonomy (NCBI): domain Eukaryota; kingdom Metazoa; phylum Arthropoda; class Arachnida; order Scorpiones; family Buthidae; genus Centruroides; species Centruroides vittatus. The sequence continues at coordinate 154,720 of NW_027121950.1, forward strand.
TGGAACAGACAATAGAAGAATACTGTTAACTGTCTTTTGGGTTACTTTATTATGTAAGTCTATTATGTAATCGGTCAATGAAAGATATTCCTGAATTACCTTCAGAAACTCTTCAGTATAAACCTGATAAGGAGAGTTACAAAACTAAATTTATATAACTTTAAAGGAAATATTATATTAATTTTATTATCTACAAGCAATTTTTTTATTACATAACACATCAATATATTTTATTTTTTTTTACATTTATCATATATTATTTTTATAATAATATTTATAGTGTTTTTAGAATGATAATAATAACAGATAAAAAATTGTTTATAAAAATTATCATAATTGAATATCAGAATGCTATTTCTGTATAATTTAGCAATCAAAACAATTTGAAAGAAAAATAAGAAAAATAAACAGTAAATAACCCTTTAAAGTATGTGTCTTCATGAAAATTAAACATGTAATACTCAAGCAATTTACCGTGAAATCAGTCTAAAAATAACAAGAGTAATTTTGACAACAGCTGACAGCCCCAGTAACAAAAATCAATATTATATATATATATATAACCCATGGAACACGTGTCCGTCCGTCGTCCGTCCGTCGTCCGTCCGTCGTCCGTCCGTCGTCCGTCCGTCGTCCGTCCGTCGTCCGTCCGTCGTCCGTCCGTCGTCCGTAACGTTATGCCAAAAAACGGGCACTAGAGGCGCCCCTATCGTGTGTCATATTTCAAACATTTAAATTATTATTTAAATTAACAATATAAATTATTATTATTCATTTGGCCAATAATTCAATATATCTGTAATAGGAATTTATTATTGTAACGGAATGCCCGTAACGTGCACTAGGGGACGAATAACGAATGAATTGGTCTGTTAAGATTAGTTTTTAAAATAAAGATTTCTATATATTTATACTCGATTTTTTAAGTACATTAATTCTATTTATTTGAACTATTTTGAATAAAGAATATCTTCACTTTCTAATATAGAAATACTGTTTGCTGTTTGTGTATTGATTTTTTAAGTTTAGTTTTTAAGATGAAGAATTGTATACATATATATATATATATTAAGTGCTTCAAACTTTTAAAAATTAAGCGCATAAAACTTTTATATATTAAGTGCATCAAACGTGCCTCATAGGAATTTGTAATGCTGCTAGAACGCCCACTAGGGGTCGTCCCGGACTACTAGTCTAAGACAGCGATTCTCAACCGACCCCCCAAATAGTAAATATAAATAAAATTAATATTTCGCGACCCCCACCCAAAGGAATAATGACAGTAAGCCTTACTATTACTAATTGAATTTTGACTGTAATTATGTAAACCAATGCAACCATCACAATAATTTCTTTTCTTTACATGTGTACTTATTGTAAGTAAAATGTTTATAAGTTTATAATAAATGATTTTTTCTCATAAAATGATTTCATTATTGTTTCGTTCCCCCTTTAATATCACCGCGACCCCAGGTTGAGAAACGCAAGTCTAAGATAAAGCAAACGTAATTTTTTTCAGAAAATAAAGAAAAACATAAGAAATCTTTCCACTTAAACCTGTTTTTCTTATCACATTGTTCTCATTCAATTAAATGAATTTGTCTGAAAACTTCAACATCCTTATTTAATTTTTTGAAGAAGTTAACCGTGACACTTATAATTATAAACAAAACACTTTTTTATATCAGGAAAAAACTCAGGTAAAGAGTTTATAGAATATAATATAGTATTAAAAGATTCATCTATCCAGCTGGCTGATTTTTCTTTATTATATCATCAATTATAAAAAGAGCTATCAATATGAGTTATCTGGATTGTGCCGAAAGTAGATAGAAGCGATGATATTGACCTTCTAATTCTTCTAATTATCCTTAGTAATTTAATATAATTCCCTTTTTTATAAAAAAATAAATAAATAAAAAGTTAGAAGAGTCAAGAAATCAATAGGAAAGAAAAAAAACAAAGTAAAATCAATTAAGAAATCGATAACAATTTGTAAAGTATACCATTAATTTCTTTAAATTTTGGTGAAATTTAAGATAATATTTTTTTAAAATATATTAAAAATAAATCGATTTTTTATGATAATTACTCTATTATCTTAAAGTTTTTAAAGTAATTTTTTTGTGTTCGTCGTCCATTAAGTCACTCCTATTACTCGTAAATCACAATATTTACCTAATACCTCAGACATATTGTAATTGCTGGAATAATTTTGTAATTTTAGAGAACGTATTGTGTTAGTTGAATTCGCTTTACAGTCGATAATTACTAGAATCGTCACGGGAGATGTTGGCGATGTAAATGAGAAACAAAATAGAAATAATACTTTTGCTGTGTGTCTTGTCAGAAATTGAGAAACTTTACTAATTTACAAAAGAATATCTATTTTTAATGCTCGATTTTAGAAATTAGAATTTTATAAAAGGGCGTATACGTGTTACAATTTATCGCCTAGTCAGCTTTACAATAATGGGATTACTCTCTTTTGTCATATGTCTTCTCATTAGGGAATGGATATTTAATTATTGGATAGTATCAGTTAGTTGTTATACCTTTTAAGGCTAGCTTTTGATAGTTTTGCCTATATTAAAAATGACACCCCATCTAGATAAAACTTCGTAAAATTGAGTTATTAGTTGATTATGTTAATACATAATTCAGATGTTTTTTAAAAATTAATTAATATGTAATTCGGGAGTTTTCTATAACCCACCAATTATTTGAAATTAAGCTTAATATAATACGATTTATTTTATATATCCCTAACAATCTTGTAATGCCAAGATATAAAATAATGCGATTTTAGGCACTTTCGTTTACTCTTTCCACTGTATGGACAGGAAAACAGTCTTTTTTTCTGTGTGGGTTCTATGACACCCACGACGGGATAACAAGGTAGGAGGAACGGATCCCGAATTCATCCTGGATCCTACAGAGAAGCAAGCCGACGTCTTAATAGCCTTATTCCAGCTTGTTAGGTACGTACACATGTTCTTGAAATATAAAACATTAAATTCAAAATCTCATAGTTCTGGATATCCAAAAAAAACCTATTTTTTGTCTTCATTTTTTAATTAAAGGCCTGACTCCTTCGAGAAAGTAATATTTACTTTTATATACAGCCGTTACACGTTATAAGAAGCGCCTAATGAATACATATTACTAAGATATATGTATTACATAATCCAGCGCCGGATTTAAACTTATTGTACCTTAAGCTATACATGTAATATATCTTTTCCTCCAAAATTTACAAGTGTCACTTTCATAACATTCTACGGAAATTCATCATCAAAACCAAAGGGGCTGTCCATAAATGATGTCCATACTGAAAGGGAGAGAAAGAGTTATAGCAAGTAGGACAAGGGGAAAGGAAAACGTCCGTTTTTTTAATCTAAACTGTACCCCTGTGAGATCTTAAGCTGTAATATGTTTAACTTGTGTTTAACCTGGCTCTTCACAATAAGCATATAATACACAGAACGGCCCATAAACTCCGTTACCTAAAATTAAGATAATTTCTATAAATTTATAGTTACATTTTTTAAATGTACCGGAATGCTGTAAATTTTAAATCATGCTGGTAATTTATATTATTGATTTTTAGAATTTTGATTCTTCTAATAAAACCAAAACCTAGTTTAGTTTATAAACTATATATAACTTTAAAATTATTCAAAAGAAAATATTGTTCAATAAACAGCCTTATTTTCGAAAATATTTATAATTCAAAACCATATTATGTAAGATATCCCTAGACGAAAGTAAACATTGAAATTCAGTAGGAGTAGCAAGGATAATGTTGTAAATAACCACTAAACTTGTCCGTCCAGGATATTGAACACCTAGCAAAGTAATGACAGTCGAACAATACTCGGATAAGCACCATTTCGATCGAGAGGTAACGGTTCTTGTTGCTAGATTTACTCATTCTAGCAACACTTCAGAAATCTAAGTCCCTTTATTGAACACGATGAATTATTTAACGAATCTAAAGAAAAATAAAATAAAATTCTTTAACGTATGAATTTCTATTTTAGATAGATATTTGGTGATTTTATTGAACAAAAAGAAGAAAAAAATTCAGTTCAACATATTAAAAAAGCAATATAAAATCATTTATATCAAGAATAAGATTCCTTTAGTAATCTTTTACTTTAAAGAATTTTCAATGTAGAAAGGACTTCCGAAAAAATTCATCTCGTATTAATTACATTTTTAAATCAGAAAATTGAAGAAACTTTAATTAATTCTTTTAAAATTAAATTTAAGTTTTGTGATCGGTTATATATGCAATGTTAATTAATATATAAATTGACTTTCCTTTTGGGCTTAACTGACTGTCGACCCGCCCTATGTATGTATAAGTATAGTCGTGTGTCAGTATGTGTGTGAGACCCCAAAAGTCAATTAACAATAATAAAGCCTTAATTGTTTTCTTATTGAAATCTTTGTCATATTTTTTATTGTTTACATCAATTTTGTAAAACAGAAATCGATTTTTAAGTCATTTTTACTAATCATACTTACAAATATACTTGAAACACATAAAAGATGATTAACTGACTATTGGCCCTCCCTATATTTATGTTTTTCTTCTTACTAATCTTAAAAACTTCAATTCAAATTGAGTAACATTAAAATTAACTCATAAGAGTAAAAGTAATTTAAATTAAATAAATATAAAGTAAATTAACTTAAAGTATTATTAAATATTTAAGAGTGAATTAAGAAAAAAAAACAAATTTAAATACAATTTTCTGATAATATAACTTTAAATAATTTAAAATATAAAGAAAGAATTTGGAAAAACTTACACCTGAAGCAGTCTTGATATTCCCAAATCTCAAATCTCATCTCGAAACAATAGAAACGTAGTTTTCTTTATAATAGTAATTCTTTATTTAATCATTTATTTTTTATATGTATTTCCTAAAAACATTTCGTATCTCAATTGGAATTGATATTTTATACGTAAAAGTTTATATCTATCATAATTTTACCCAGAGGTTTTTGTAAAATAAACCATTTATTCTAAAAATTTCTTTACTAAAAATTAAAAAAAAAAATCGAGTAGTAAAATGTAAGAGAAACATTCATAAATTATCGAAACGTGTGACATTTTCTGCATATAAATGCATGTAAATTTAGGAAATTTATTTATAAATGTCATTTCTTCATTTGTTATTTGAACTTTTGTTACTATAGTAACTTTGTTTAGTAGATAAGTTAGACAGAAACAAAGCATTATCTCTATTTAAAGTGATAATACAAATTAATATTTTAATAAATTTTTATAAATAAATTAATAATAATATATCTATAAGATATAATTAATTAATTTACCTCAGAAATTGTTTAATTACATAATAAGTCTATACAGTTATCAGTTTATAGTAGAATCTAATCAAATACTGCATACACTAAACTATTTTTATAAAAATTAATTTTATAGGTTCAAACTTTAGAAAATAAAAATTAAAGAGTTTTTTTGGATAAATATTTTAAGTGAAAAATCGAATTTCACAGGAATGAAGTCATAAACGAGTGTAGGACATAACCATTTCTATACAGGATATAGAAAACTATCGATCAAACTTGGCTCAATGTCATTTTTATTTCATCCTTTTTAATATTTATCGCTATTCTCCATATAATGATTAATTCTCGACTTAAAATTTTCTCTTTTAATATTTTTTATATATTACTAATTTTATAAATGTCCTTTAATTCGTTATCCTTGTTTAGTCTTTATTTTTTAGTGCTTATTTTAATTAATGTTTAATCATTGTTTTAGTCCTGATTTAGACCTTATTTTAGTCTAATTAAATCCTTACTTAAATACTTTTGTTCTTATAACATCTTTTTTTAAAAAAATAATTATTTTTTACATGTTATTACATCTTTATTGAAATTAAAATTATGATTACATTTTTTCATATATTTCTTGAAGTTTTCAATTAAATTTATTTATTAATCTAATTTAATTTGTTTATAATTTAATAACATTTAATTTTTAAAAAAATTATATTTTAAATCTTATAAAAAGAATTATAATTAAAATTCTAGTTGCTAGCTCAACAAAAATATTGTTTAATAGAACACAAATGTTTAAAAATATATTCGAACTTTATAAAATTCTTCGATATTTTATTACGTCTTTTTATAAATTCTTTTGCGTTAATTTATTGTTTTTATCTTATTTTAGAATTTAGCCTCGTTAATTTAATATATAAATATATCTTTGTATAAATTAGTATTCTTTATTTAATATTTTTTATATTTAGGTTTATTATATTTCTAAATTTAAATAAACGTGAGTTCTGATAAAATGGTATATTCTTCACAGTGTATTTGAAGGTTTGGTTACTTATTTATTTAAGTACAAGTACAGGTAGCATCGACATCGAATCCGAACCCATGTCGATTTAGTTTTAACCTTTGTTCCTCTTTTTTTGAACACAAATGGCATCAGTATCGGATCTGAACTCTTTTTCCTTCTTTACTTTCTCTCTTATGCTTTATTATTATTATTATTATTACACATGATATGGTTATCAGATTCGACCCCATATCGGTTACGTTTCTATCTTGATTACGTATGATACAAACCTATATTTTAATCTAATATTTAGAGAAAAGTGTAAGCTAAAATACTAATTTCTAAACTTAATATAATGGTTAGAATATCATTTAATATTTAAATCTAAGCTTATATCTTTCTGTAGGATAAATTTCTATTTAAAACATTAAAATAATGACTTTATTTGCATTAATTTTTCGTCCAAAATAACTAATTTCAGAAAATATATATTTAATTATAATTAAAACGTACAAAATGGCGATTTAGAATTTAATTTCTGAATATTTTTCAAAGGAAAAAGTTTAATTAATAAAAATTATTTGTCCCGATTTTATGCGAAAGTAATTTATTATCGTTAATTTAATGATAATAAAATTAATTAAATCTTAGATTTAATAATGTGAAGTAAATTTGAATCTTTTAATTTCATTTTAAAATGCTAAAAATTTTTACAGTAGAGAACCGAAAATCGGAATCAATTGGGGACTGGGGTTGTTCAGATTAGGGATTTGTTCCGATTACGGTCTATGTACGAAAAAATATATTAACCTGTCCGATGTTCAAATTTTTCTCCGTTGCGTGTCGCTTCGTGTTGAATTTTTCTCCGTTGCGTGTCGCTTCGCGTTGAATTTTCGTCTATTTTAAGCCTAACGAAAATTTTTATAATAATAATCGAGGCTATCGTATCGTTAAAAATTATTTCTTCATTTTGTACAAACAAAATAAATATATTGAAGAATATAAAAAACATGAAAATTATACTTTAGAAGTAAATCTAGTATCAAAAACGTTCGATTCAGCACGACACAGTCCGACTGAAAATCGTGCCGATTACCGGCCATTCCGATTACCAGGGTGCCGATTTACGACTCTCTACTGTATTTAAAAATACAGTCGAGTCCGCATAAGTCGACACCCCAAGGGGAAGTGGAAATGTGTCGAGTTATCCGATGTGACGACTAAAGCGAAGTTGGGAAAAAAAAACCACAAAACTACAATTAGGAAAATATAGTAGTGCGTTATGCAGTAGTATAGGCTTACAATACAGTGTATCCTCCATTTAAAATTACTCTGTACATACAGTACATGAAAAACTGAAAAATTCGTTTAGTGTTGTTTGTTCTGAGCAATTAACTGTCTCGACTTTCTTTTCCAACCATCACGAACGCCTTTAAAACATCATCTTCGCAATTGTCAATTGTTGGCAAGTAACGTCTAAGGATTCTTAATGCCTCTGGCATGAGAAAATGCAAAATTGGATTCTGGTGTGACGTTGATGTAGATTGTATATTTTCTTTTTGTTTATCTGTTATTATTTTATACATAAAATGTTAAGGCATTTATATATATATAATAATAATAATATTAATATATTAATTTAATTATATATTAATGAATAAATCGACTCCCCCTCTGAAAAAAATGAGTTCTCACCACACGTGCGGAGTGAATTCATTTTTTCAGAAGGGGGTGACGACTTATGCGGAGTCGACTGTATTTTAATATTTATAATAAAATATAAACAAAAGTATTATAAAAAATTACAATCGAAAGCATAAATTTTAATCTGATGATATATTTTTATAATATAAAATATATTAATATTTTTGTGTTTATAAAAATAAAAATTTTATAAATTTTAAATTTAAACAAATAAAAAAAAACATTAAATTTTGTTTTTTAAGCAAAAGGAATCAGAAATTTTTCTTCATTTAATATTTTCAAATTTATCATTGATACGTTGTTATAAAATGAAAAGTTTGAAAAATGTATTGTATAATTACATATATAATAACAATATTCAAGTTAAGTAGTGAAATCTCGATATAACGTCTTTCTAAATAGCATCACCCACTAAAAACGCCTGATATTTTTATGGCCAAATAAGACAATACACAATTCTATTGTTTGGCATTCTTCGATATAATGCCAGACTCGATTTAACACCCGTTTCGGTGGCACAAGATCGAAGTTTGATTGTATTATGATTATTTTTCTAAAATTGTTTAATTAAGAGCGTAATTTTGGTAAGATAAACCCTTTAAGTGAACAGATTATATCTTTTGTAACAAAGCAAAAAATAGAGTGAAATAAAAGAAAGTATTCTTTAACGATAAAGCTAAAAGTATGGTAAACGATTTTCATCTAACTCCGTTCTCAAGGTTAACGAAGGACAGACAAACAGACGGACGATAGTGGGAATGTATAGGTTTGCAATTTGAAAGTTGCAGCCAAAGATAACCTTCTCTTAGTAAAGGTAAGCAAATTTTCACAATAAAACAGAAAAAATAGAACAAAATAAAGCAAAATATATAAATAAGGAAGCAAAGAATATCTTTATTACAAAATGGACAATAATTAAAGTAAAAAAAGTATTATAAATTAAGCAAAATAAATATTTAAATTAAACCAAGAGCTAGTAAAATATATAAGATATATAACAGGTTAAATATGAATTTGTTTAAGGTATTTAAAGAGAACAAAGGATCCATCACTTGGAATATTTATTGAAAATTTAATAAATCAACTCTCTTATTCAAATTCAACTGATTTAATATATTCCTGTTCATCTCAGCTATCTGACAATATGATTAAATTTAATTTCTTTTTCCTTTTTTTTTTTAAATAATTTTAACAATCTTGACTTGTCACTTCATATACTGAACATAAGCAGAATTTAATAATTTACTTTACTTCACTCACAAATATTATTATATATAAATTTAATAAAATTAAATTAAATTTTGATCAAAAATAACTTTAATAAATTATTTAAAAATATTGAAATATTTTTTAATTTTTACCAATTTAATTAAGAAAAAAATATATAGAAAAAATTCTAAAATAATATAAATTTATAATATAACATGCATATATTTAATTAGTAATTAGGGTTAGAATTTGATAAAAATAATATCTGATATTCGCATTTAATGGAATGCATTCAAAATTTTGAAATTTAAACATTTATGACGTAATATATGAGTGGAAAACTAAGAATACAATCGTAGTGACATCTTTAATTTAATGGTAACGTAACAAACAGCTGATTGATGTCAAGTAAAAGCTTTAATGAAGAGGAAACATTGATTTTATCTGACAAGAAAGGGGGAGGAGTAGGAGAGGAAAAGTTTTTACTCGTAATTATGGTTGCTTCTATATATATATATATATATATATATAATCTTATCTAGTATCGATTTATTTAGATTTTTTTGAAGTCAAGGTATATAGGAATCTTGTTTAAAAGTTTTTTTCAAGAAAACTATATAATAGGTTTCTAAAAATAGCATTTTTGTAAAGAAAACTTAAATTTGATGGCTTAGAATATAGTCGTTAGATGAAGAGTATTTACAAAAAAATAAACTAAAATTTTTTAAAATTTAAATTAAAATTCGATTTTAAATAAAGATATGTAATACAGATGATATTTTAAATGAGGTTTAATATTGATGAATAAGGTTCAATGCAGGTAATGAGATTTCAAATTGTGTATAATGTAGAAAATAAGGTTTAGTTTAATGAAGATAATTAGGTTTTTAATTAATTTAATAAAAATAATATTTCACACCTCATACAATATTTTATTCTAAATCAATAAAGTAATTTTTAATTTATTTTTATAAAAATATAAATTTAAATAGCTAATTAAAGCGATTAAAAATCATTTGTTGTCGATTTTTCTTCGATAATTATAGTAAAAATTTCGATTATTTTACATATTTTTATCAAGAAAATAAATGCTGTAATTTTATTAAATTAACCAAAAAAAAGTTTGTTTATTAATTTTTAATTACTTCTAAAAATATTAAATAATGATAATAAATATTAATTATCGGTTAACTGCTTAAATTAAATTTGATCTTAATTTGAATATTTTATTATTTTTTTTATAAGATAATTATTTATTCATAAAAAAATTTAGTTTAAAAAGTATTTTCTTTATTCATTCTAAACAAAACATAATAATAATTAATAATGAAGCCTTTAAAATAAAAAATAAAAAAAATATATATATATATAAATTTGTTCAAATTTTTTATATTTTTTATAGGAAATTCTAATTATTTAAACAGTACTTTAATTATAATTTAAAATATAGTTAATATTATATTTTCTTTACTCAAAATTTAATTTTTTTTATTCTTTTATTAAACTTTATTCTTTAATTTTTAAAGAAGAAATTTATAATTCAGCATATTTATATACAGTGTGGCCCAAAAATGATTTAAATATAGACTAAATTTCTGTATTATTCAAGTGCTTTTATTTCTTACAATATTATTTAAAATGAAATCTTTGTTATTCAATATACAAATTATAACAGTAGAAACAGTTAATTTTATCCGAAAACTTCGATTAACTGATTTTTGGTTCACCTGTATAATTGAATTACATTATAAACTTCGTTAAACGAAGGAAATACATATATATATATACATATACAGAACTGTACTTTCAGTTTACGTTATTACTCTTTAAAATCTTAATACTATTGTCACACACTCGTCTTTCATTTATATACATATTATGATAATAATAAACCAAATACCGTATTTATTCAGATGTATTATCATGCTTTAAATATACTGCATAATATAAAAATTCTTAAATTTCATCTGCTTTGTTAAATCTTAACAAAGTCTTTGAGTTATAAATGCAGAAACTTCCAATTATTCTTCGCTGATAGCATTTTAAGAATTAAATACTTGACTATTTATAATTGTGTATATTTATTTAATTATTATGGAAAAGTACGTAAAACTTTACAAATGCAATTTAAATGTTTAAAATGTAATACACTGGCATTAAGTAACATTTAACTTGAAAAATTATATGTAAAACTACAAAAGTTTTGCATATTCACGTTAAATAATTAAAGAAATAACTCTGATTTATTTTAATAAGATTAATTTTCAAATACTTTACTACGTACTGTACTTTACTTGTTCAATACACATTTTATAACCTCAATAAATTAAATTATAATTGTTTTTTAATCCTCTGATAGCTTGTATGAGCTATTTACACGGTTAACTGATAACTAAAAAAGTTTTGTTGAATTATAAATATATGTAAAAAAATTGCTCTTTCAATTTTATAAAATATGTTTTATGTATTAAAATATGTATATTGGTAGCAGCTTTATTTTCCAAGAAAGAAATTAATCACATAGCAGATGAGATTTTTTAGATAAGAACTTTATCCGGAATTCAACTGAATATCAACATTTTTATGGTTTTATATGAATTATTTTAAATAAAATAATAATTCTTTCCACGATTTTGGTTATAAACGATGCATTTTTAAAGGAATCTTTATTAAAGAAAGGTGAAACTAAAATGATTTATGTACAACAATGTGAAGATCTTATCGTCAATATATCTTCTAGTTTGTATCAGAATAACAGGACATTCTTCATAACTGATATATCTTTTACTTGACTAAATAATCGATAAAATAACCCAAGACATTTTTTTACTTGTTTCAAATAAGAAAAAGAGGAAAAAAATTCTGATAAAACTCGATGTAAATTGTTGAAATATTTTCCTTTCTTTAAACTGTATAAGAAAATATTCCACTAAGGGATGGGGAATTTCTTAATTCTCTGCTACAGACGGATTCACTTACCACAGTATTTCGTTAGTTAACAGTTAGAAATTTCTAAAAACAAAAACATTTTTTTTTGTTTCTAAAATAATTTAGAAAAACATTGAAATTAAAATTGACAGAAACACGTTACTTACCCGAAATAAAAATAACGTTTGAGAAAATTTAAAAAAAAAAATTATTTTTCTGTTCTATAAAACGATTTTAATGGAAGTATGAATGGGCCTTTTTTTTATATTTTTAATGAATTATAGCTTTCATTTAATTGTGAAAGTCGCTATTGTGTACACAGGATAAAAGATCTGATTTCCAATTTATTTTCTATATCACTTTTTCTTTTTATATAACTTTTTCTTAACTTTTTCATCTTGGCTTTATTTATTTTTATTTTATCAACTATTTTGATCTGTGTTTTCCCATTGATCCTTTCATCTATACTTTCTGGTTGTCAAAGTTTTCTCATTTTATATATAAAATCTTATACTTTGATTCTTTATTTTCATTTCTTTCACTCATTTTGCATAGCCTCATTACCTTCTTATGATCTCTTCTACTTTTTTTTTTACTTCATTCTACATTTCCTCTTATTTCTTCTAATTTCTTTTATTATTGTTGACTTAATATCTTATTCCTATTCATTTCTACATTTTTTTCTCTTATTAGTTTTTTTTTTTTTAGATTTTATCTCGAATTTCTCATTCGTAGTCATTTTCCTCCCATTTATTTCCTAATTTATCTGTGCTCTTTACTCATTTTTCTCGTTAGTTTCTCTTAATTTATCCTACTTTTTTAAAGATTAATAATTTAACAATTTTTTGCTTCATTTTTTTAATAAATTACACAATTTTATTCTAGGTTTTTTCCTAATGTTATTTAATACCTTTCAAAACATTTTTTACATGTCAAAACATGATGACAGAATGTATAAAAAGAAACGAATTTTTATCCAGAGTCTGTCAATTTTCTTTAAAAATAACATTTATAACTTTTATTAATACTTGAAGGAAAGGTTTATTAAAAAAAAATACTTTTTTAAAATTTTTAAACTGTTAAAATATATTATATTTCACACATATTTATACTAAATGTAATTTAGTCTGATGCTTCGCATAGTGTCAATGTAATACATACGTATTAGTTACAGTCGAGTGTAACGCACGTATTTGTTACGCGTGGCTGTATAGAGTGTAACTGAACACAGAGTGTAACAGGCACGTATTTGATATGCGTGACTGTATAGAGTGTAACTGACAGACATCATTAAAAAAGTGTATCATATTTGTCACCTATAGTCAGAGTATTGTATGCTGATAAATTTCTAACATTTGTGCATATATTTATTACAAATATTAATGTTTTAAAAACAAGTTTAAAAATAAATTTTTTAAAATTCAATTTAAAATTAATTGTAATTTTTATTGTAATCATCATTTTCCACGAGCCAGCTCTATCACACCGTTGGTTATAATTAGGGTTTCTCAAACGGGATCCCGGGATCCCGGTTGTTTTTTTAACAAATTTCTTAAAAATTGACTTTTTTCTTATTTTGTGTTAAAGTTCAGGAAATTTTGCAAAATAAAAAGTATAATTAACTTATAATTATATCATTTGATTTCATGATATTTCGTAAATCTTAAAAATAATTAATTTTGTCCCGGGATTTCCCGGGATCCCGGGAAACAGTTCACTTTTATCCCGGAATCCCAGGACAAGCAAAAGACCGGGAAACGAGAAACCCTAAATAAAACACTAGTTCTATAACGATATTTGTTAGTTAGACTACGTTTACATAGAAATCGTTATCGGAAGGATTACTATTTACAAATATTTAACTGCTTCCTAACAAAATTTAAGAGAAAGATCTTTTACAATTACATTATTTCTTAATAATATTTAAAATTAAAAACTTCATTTACTTATTTGTTATATGGTAATTTTACATAAATTCTAAACTTAAATCCCTGACTAATATTAATATTTTCGCATCTGAAACTAATTTTCGTCCCCTAGAGCAGTATCACTCCCCCATTATTAATCACAGCTGTATTTAAGAATGTAACTGCAAATAATTACTAGAAAAATAACATGCAAATAAGTTCTAAAAATGTACTTAAAATATCCTGAAAGATATCACGAAAGGCTTCAATAAAGCTTCATACACGCTGTCAGTCCAGTCACATACTTGATATCCACATTCTGATATATCTAATGAAGACAAATCTGTACATTATATCGTAGAACAATTAAGTTTTGACATATGTGACGATCTACATCATTAAATCTTGTTCCGTAATGTCACCAAGTCAGATTTGGAAGATATATTTAGAAGTCAGGGGATATAAACCTAAATGGAGAGAATTAAGGTTTTACCTATGACATTTATGATACTAATACTTTGTTACTTCATATAAATCATATTACATCATAACAACGATTTGAATTTATTAATTATAATTCTCGCCTATATTTTATAGGTAATTAATATTAATTTATTACTTAAAAGAAATCATTTTTAGACGTAAAAATTAAACGTAAAGTTAGAGAAGATGAAAGATTCTTCAAAATATCTTAAATATAAAGTTAGAAATTGGTTTTTTTTACCTTCTTAAATTCAAGTTTAAAGCTTAATCTTTGAAGTTATAACTTTAAAAAACAATCTTTAAAAAACTTAGATTTACGTCATAAGAATTTTTATTAAATTTCAATAAAACTTTATAAATTTTCATTGAAATTTATATGAAATTTAAAAGATTTTCGATAAGAAATATTTAAAAATAAATTTATTTTTAAAAATATTCTGATTTCTCTTATCGAAATTTTTTAAAATTTTCTTTTAGAAGAGATAAAGTTAATAAAAATTTAAAATTTTCTACAATAAATACGATTAAAATTTAATTTTTTGATAAATGACTCCTGCTAAAATCCCAGGTTTAATATAATATACCAGAAGTTTTCAACCTGTCGCTTAAGTGTTAAATTTTATATTATTTAATACTTTTTATGTACTGAAAAAAAATCATTAAAAAATAAAACTTAACAGCTAAAAAACACAAGTTTATATTTTTATAACGTGAGTTTTTTAGACAATTTTTATTAAATCTTAAATTAGAACCACCAGATTTTCTAGTTTCAAATAAAACTTATACCAGGCAGCAGCCAATAATTTATATTGTTTTTCAGAAAACTCTGAAAATGTAAGAAAAAGAGTGTGTCTGAACGTCTTTAATGGTTCGACTGAAGATTTTTATAGATCGCATTCCTAAAAGAAACGGAATTTATAATGGATAAATAGGGAAGAAGAACATGTTCCATTTTCTATCTGTGATATTTCTCTAACATCCCATTACAACTATTTTATTTTTATTTTATCTTTGAGTTACTATTGCCATGTCAAAGTAAACGAGATTGATAACTCTTCTTTTACTTTATTTTTGAAAACTCCTATATTAGAAATTTTTACAATTCCCAAACGTCATAAAATACATATATTTTGATTTTTTTTCGCTTCAGCCTTGAATAAGATCTAAAATATAAAAATATGGTATAATTTTTATCTTATTTTATGCTTAATTAATCCAAGATTGAAGAAGATGAAGCATAAAACACCAATAAAAAACCATCTAAATTTCTTTATTTGAAAATTATTATTATTTTTTCCTTATAATTCTCAAAAAATGTATCTATAAATGTCACAAAAATGTATGTAGAAATCTGTATAACAAACAATAAAATTATCCTTGAATTTTGGCCCCTCTTCATAAAAATGCATTCTCTTTTTATTATTTCTGACTCTCTCTTTTGGGTACTAAGACCTTTTTTAATCATACTCATTGTCGGTTCGATCAGTCTAAATGGGGGAGGCCGGGTGATGAAGGACGGGGCCCATTACATCTGGATAGATCGCCCATGAAAAATTCCTGAGGTATTTGACCGTCCGGATGATTCTAAGTCTCCAGAGCTGAGATGAGGAAGAAGGTCAAAGGCTTGACCTTCTTCCTCATCTCAGCTCTGATCCAGTCTACATCCTTTCTTGTAATATTGTCTATATAAAAACATCTATTATTACTTACATCCAGGGCTGTTGAGATCTTGTATGGAAACCCAGATATACGCCTATTGACTCTAAGTGAGCCCCGTTTGTTTTTTGGGAGGGACAAATGAAATACATAGAATGTTTCGTTATTAATAAAAAGCAGTCTTATAGATTTTATTTTCTGTTAGTAAAAATCTAAATTATTCAAGTAACTACATAAAACCTAATTGTTTCCTTCTGAAATTCTAATTTCTAAGAATTTATTTTTATCAAATTAAAATATTTTAAACTTAATTTCGATACAAGTTTTATAAAATAACTGTCATTTACAATTAAAATTTACATTGTTTGTCATTTAACGCGTGTCTAAATATAAATTTTAATCACGTATTTTTCTAATTAAATTAATAAAAGACACGGTCAATTTTATTCAATAAAATTTGAATAAACATATGAAGTAACAACAAAGTTTTTATTTTTAATTTAAATTTTGTATATTTATATACAGAATGGCCCGAAAATTATTTAGCGACATATACACATATATGTTTAGATTAAGAAGGGTTAACTTACGTATTTTTTTGAAAGAAATTTATTAATTTGTGAATTTAATTTAATGAAAATCATTTGTAACAAGCAGGATAAGTAGCGAATTTCCGCTGATACTTTAGAGTATAATAAGAATCTAAAGGCCAAATCAGATATCTTGGCACATGCAATAACACAACAGAATTATTGTTACAGTTATGGCGGTGATATGAGAAATAATGAAGATAATGTATAAAAATACATCATCTAAGACTGTAATTGTTGTGATATTGATGATGTGTAATAATATCCGTGATAAAGAATACCTCCATTGCCTATTATTTTCACTATTTACGCGAAAAAAAAATATATATATATATATATATATATATATAAATACATTTATAAAAATATATTATATGTCAAAGTACTGGAATGATGTTTCGCAGCAATCTTAGAATTCTAAAAAAATAAATTAAATAAAATGGAAAGAAATTTGATATTTTTACTTTAATAAAAGCAATAACTCACTGAAGCAGCAAAGGGATTAAACGGCTTTAATCTTTCCTTAAAAAATTTAAATTGAATTCTTTAATCAATTTTAATTTAAGTATAATACCAACATAATTTTTTTAATTACAAAAACGTGATGTTATTGAGAAATATATTATTATTAGATCACATTAATAGAAACAATAGACAAGATGATACGAAATAGTATTCAATAAAAGACATTGAATCCATATTTAAGAAGGATAATAAGGTATGAGGGATTGTAGATATTTGTATTAATATATGTATGAATATAATAGACTTAAGTTTATCTATAAATAGTATAATTGTGTCTTATTAAAGTCAGGAAGAATATTATATATAAACGTATCTGGATTACGGAGTGATGCAACACAAGGGAAATATACCAAAGAGGTGCCCGAAGAGGGGATCTTCTATGGGAAATTTTTTCCTGTTTAGGTGTTACATACACGAGTAAAACTGGATAAGCCGTTAGTGAGGTGTAAACCCACGACCGCTGATAAAACCAGTTTTCATGGTTTTATCAGCTGGCGGTGGTCTGTTTTAGTTACTTCTCGTTATGCCCTGAAGGCCTTACTTTGGATTTCTAAAAATTTTTCAACATTTTTATAACTGGGTTAACCGGATATGTTGGGACTAGGCCCAAATTATGCAGTCATTTATACTGTAGGTTTGGTCGAACTCAGTACGGAAAAGGTTCTCAAAGCAGGTAAAGCGGAGTTAAAAATAAAAAAATAAAATAATAATAATAACTAAACATGATATAGAAGAAGCATGGGTTTTTCTTTTATGTTTTAAAAGATCATATTCCGTAATCCATTTTATTCTAAAAGTTTCTACGTCATCAATCGCATAAATTCAATTTTATAAATTGTGTTAAGATAAAGCCAAAAATAAAATAAACCTTCCTACATTTATTTATTTTACTTCGTATTTTAATATATATTTTTTAGAATTTATATTATTTCTTACATAAATTTCGTAATTAAATGTTTTCAATCAAAATGTCTGCGTTGTAATAGTTATTTTTTAATACAAAATAAATTATAATTAAAAAGATATTCAATTTAATCTGTTTAAAATGACATTAAAGTTTATTGAAAAATTACTCAAAAATACTTCAACTGTTTACTGTAATCGGATATGAATGCATGTGTCGCCATCTCTTGACAATAAAAAAAAATATATTATCATTTAATAATATTGAAAACTAAATAAATTTTAATAAAAATTTATGTTAAACAATTATAATATTTGTCAAATGATAAGAATTTTAATTTAAATAATATATTTTACGTCTAAATTTTATATATTACGAAATTCGTATTTATTATTATTAGATGAATATTTAATAGCAATGATTTAGTAACATAAGTAAATCGAAAATTATTTTTGAAAATGCTTTCATGTTTTATTTAAAGGAAGTCAATAATATCTAATAATTTATAAAGCTAAATATTATTTTCTGATATTTAAATATATTAATAACCACTTAAAAATTAATATTTATAATTTGATTCTCGATAGATGGCGGCAACATCTATTCTGGTATATAATCGCTAGATGACGTTCTCAATTGGAAGAAGTCCTAGTCCATTTTTAGTCCTAGCTTCATAACTGGTATTTACAGATTTAGAATGAATTTTATTCCTTAAAGTAAAATACAATGGATAGAAAAATTATTAATTATACGTATCAGTTTAAAATTGAATTTTTAAAATAAAATGAACTAAAAATATTCAAATTTTAATCCTTTCATTCAAATAATTTACTACGTAGTGTATATGTAAGGGGCTGTCCATAAATTATGTAAGGGCGATTTCGGACATTCTAGACCCCCACCCACTCCTGTGTAAGAAACCGTAATATTTTCTTTGATCCCCCTCCCCTCCCCTCTCCTCCCCTTCCCTATCTTACGTATTATTTGGGCACGATTTTATAGAAAGATTTTAACAAAAATACTTTTTTTTATGAAACCCTGAAAACCTTATGTCCAAAATATATAATTATTAATTACTGTAGTTAATTAATATGTATTATTATTTATAAAAGACTTTATGTGAACAAATTTAAAAATATAAAAATTTAATGAATTCGAATGGACAATTTATTTTAAGAACTTTATTTTTTAATTATTAACAATCTTTTTATTATTATCATTAATCAACGTCATAATATTCATTTTTATATTAATTTTAATTTTCACAAAAGGACGCGAAAAACTTTGACAGATCGACTAGTTAGTCACGTGTAAACAGAAACGTCGTACAAAATAAAACAAGAGAGAATAGAGAGAAATCACATTCCGTTGCCATATTGATTACATCTTGGCTCAGGCCAAGAAAATAAACTACAGTACATGCTGCTAAAATGTGCTACTTGCACCAGGGGACTAAATCATAAAGCTTGTAAAACTATATAATGGGGCAATGCAAGCAATGCTACGGCCTCTAGCTGGGGTCATGTAACTAGTAAAAATTCAGTAGCAAGTAAATTACTCTCTCTTCAAAGACAGTTTGCCATCAGAATTTAAAAGTGCTGCAGAACTGTTTCTATTAATGCCTCTCTGATTCTAGCAGAGCTCCTTCCTTTGCCATTATGTATTGCAGAAAAGGTTCTAAACTATTACATCAAAACTACAAATATCAAGGCTCAATAACGGTCTCTACTTCTATCTACGGCTGTTCATATGCAATTACCCTATCTCTGATCATCACTCTGTAAACAAGGTTATCCCCAAGGTACATTTGGTGTCATTTGCTTCTTCCATGGATAACCATGCTGAAATTAATATCGACCCAGATGAGTCAAAAGGCTCCCTTCTTCTCGGCTCAAGTATCTGTATCTTCCTCCAAACTAACATATTTTGGGCAAAATATGTTAGAAGGTACAAATACAGCACACATACCTCCATATTTCAAGCTGAAGAAGATGCTGGTACCAAGCTGCTCAGTGAGCCACTTCACTACCAAACAAAACTCTGTCTATCAACATTTACAGCGATTTTCAGTCTGTCCTAAAAGCTCTATTAAACCCCAATTGCAATAGCAATAAAATCACATATATCCAGCACTATATTAAAAATCTTGTAAATAAGATAACTTTTATATTTGTTCCTGGCCATACTGTTATATTAGGAAATGAAAAAGCCGACTTTGAGGCTAAGTCAGCTGCAAGGGATACTGATTTGACATCCCTCTCTCACGTAGCAGCCTTAAAAATTATATTCATGACAACACTACGCAAAAATGGAATCAACAATTGTTGAGCAGTAAAACTGATAGAATAACAAGATTTTATTTTCCTAGTATTGAATGCAAGGGCATGTTCAGTAACGCAGAATTTTTGCTAAGTCTAGTTATACTGCGATTTGAACTCGTTTCTAACCACTGCTTGACTCCTCCCACCGCTAGAATTCAGTCAGTTTCTTTTGTCTATGCTAACTTCCACTAGTGGCGTCATTGTTTTTGTCCCGTCGTATGATTTGCAAGATGACTGCTCGTGTTGGACTAAACATATTTTATTATAACAATCACAAAGTTATTCTCTCATTCTAAATCATTAACTTATTCTAAAATGACTTCGAAATATAAAATTATCACAAGTCGGTAGAAGAGATTACGAATACATTTTAACGGAAGATAACGGTCTATTTCGTTAATTACAATTAATAGTAGCTTTGTTAATTTAATCACGATCTGACGCAGCTTCCATTTGAATAATTGTATTGGTTACTTATTCTTTTTGACCAGTTCGTTTGCGACAATCATTGCGATCATAATTTTAACTTTATCCACCCTTTTGTCCAGTTGTCTAACAATCGTTCAATGATACAAGAACATTCTTAGCTCCGCCCACTAAGACACTCAGAATTCTAACTTAGGTGTTCTGCGTTACTGAACACGGTCCAGGTTCTCATCACTACTTAGAGATTTAACGTTTGCTATTGCTCAACTATTTACCGAGCATAATAATTTTAGAAGCCGATGTATAACCGGGCAGAAACTGCCACTTACTTTTGCTCTACAGAAAACCTAGACACAGTCGACCGTGTGATCTATCATTGTCCAATTTACGATCAAGATAGACTTATTCTGAAATTAGAAATCTTTACGCTTGGTTTCAGCTGGTCCACTCGATAAGCTTGTTCAGAAGTCACTGTTTAATGCTTTTTACAATTATGTTTAAAAAAATATGGAAGAAAAGACTATTTATAACTTCTAATTTCTAGTTTTACATTTTAGTTTTCACTAAAAGTTAAATACTAATTTTCTGTTTATTTTGTGTAGTGTATTTTGGTTTATGTATTCTTAGTGTTATACATCCATAGGAATGGTGCACTTATTCTAATAAAAGAGAGGGCGAGAGAGAAACCACCACGCGTTCTTTATAGAAACCACTAAATTGAAGTCAAATTCAAAACTCTACCACTCAACGAGATCAAAAAATAAAAATAAGAATATTACGTAAGACGAAGTCTAATATCCCCTACCCCTGACTAAGAAATCCTTGACTCCCACCTACCCCAAAATACCTTATGTAATTTATGGACGGCCCCTAAAAAGTATATATGAATCCAAGTATACAATTTTTAACTCATCAGTTATAGTGTTTTGAAAAGACTTTGAAGTCATTTTTGATATGTCCATGATAACTTATTACGAATAAATATAAATAAAATTTACAAGATCTAATGTCACATAGACTCACTATATATCAATAATGCATAAATGTGATTTTCTATATTCATTAATTTTGTATGTGGTTTTATCCATTTCGTCTTCTTGGCAAGCTTTGAATAGAGAAATAAACAAATACATCGCATTAAATATTAAAAAATAGTTTTGTTTTATGTTTAAAATCGGTAAATATTGACTCTACTATTTACTTTAAAACATCTAAAAAAAATAAAATAACATAAAAGAAAAACTTCAGGGTTATAGTATCTTGCTGAATTTCTATGAATAACAAATAGAAATGAATGCCATTTTGGATTTCAATTTTAATAACGCTAATACATTTAATTCCAAATGAAAAATCAATCAAAAATTCCTAATATATATGAAAATATTTTGTATTTATTAGAGATAATTTTTAACTAGTTATTTTTTAAATTTCTCTTTGTTTTTTCATTTATATGATATAACATACGTTACTATGTTACGTTCAGACGGTTGAAGTGTCAGACTACTACTCTGAAGCACCCGGGATCAAATCCGAACTATGGAAAAACCACAGTCCCTCCACACAGTCTCCCTATTGTGAGCTTGGACGAATACACCATGAGTATGCAAAAAGATTTCGCGCCTCAACAACAGTTGTTACGTGGAGTTTTCTAAGTTTTTTTCACCTGTCTAATACCTAACTAGGAGCCAATTTCTCGTAGAAAGCCGTTCCAAGAGGCGCTTTCCCCTTGGCAGATCGTCCATGTATCACCCTTATCCAATCATTCCAATTGTTGTTTCAGGAGTTCTTATATCAGAGTTCATAAAATCGACTTTGAAGACATTATCTTTGTGTCGCCTATATCTTCAGTATTTCCGGATGCCTTTCAAGTTTTCGTTTTGTCGAGGGTTATGTTTTTATTAATAAGAAAAATGTGTTGATAAAACGTTGCAATTTATATTTAGAAGTGCTTAATACACGTTAAGACATAGTGAAATATGTATACGCACTGCATAGAGGAAAACATCTTTTGTAAAAATCCTTGAAATGTGCTTTAATTATGAATTAGAATTTAGCTGCTGTTACGCCAAAAACCTTCCTCTTTACTTGGGTTTTATTATGAAATTGCTGCCTAAAATGACTTCAGTTTTTTAGCGTTTGACAGGTTTTCAGACAGTAGTAAAATATTTGTGTACAAAAATATGTTTTATAAAGAACATTTATTAACATTAAAATAATAAATATACAAATTTATTATGTTACTTTAGTAACTAGAAAAACGTTTTGTTATTAAAAGTTAATATCAGATGGCGCAATAATCGATCCTTTACAAACGTTTATACTGAAATATTCTTGTTACATATAAAACTATTTTAGTTAAAATATTATAATTTATTTATTCATTACGATACGAAAATAAATAAATTATAATATAGATATTAAATCCATTTAATGCGAGAATATAACAGGTTGGTTTGGTTTGATGGAATACTGCAACAAAACACATGGCCAATCTGCCAGGGGAAAGTGACTCTAGAGAACTTATTAAGGAAAATTGACCCTATTTCAGTATTAGACACGTTAAGAAAACTCAGGAAATTCCACATGACCAGCCCATCGGTCAGGCGCAAACCACGACTAATGTTCAGTGGTTTTACAATAATTACGATACAGGGTGAATCAAAAGTCCCTTGAACCCTTTTCATTCCAAAATTATTGAAGATATATTAATTTTGTTAATGTAGTTAAGTAGGAAGTCATGCATGGAGAATCGAACCTTCTGAATCATAAGGGAGCCTTCTCGGTGAACAGTTTTCTTTTTGAATATCGACTATAAGACTGAAAATTATAATTTATCCAATCACCAAGAAGTTTGTAGAATTTCTCTTATGTTAATGCAGTTGATCACAGTTATCGGTTAAAAGTTATAGAAGCGAAAATATAAGATTTTTTTAATCTTTATGAGAAATTGTCAACTACATCCTCAGAAGAACTGCGAGCATTCTCAAATCATCAGAAAAATCTGCAGTAAGCATTCACAATACTCTACGAAGATTAATAAATATACCCCCGAGAATGCTTGCTACTTAATCTGCAGACACCTGCACCTCTCTTAGCCACAAGCATAACTTTAGGATAGATAAGCAAAAATTTGTTTTTTAATTCATACTGTTTTGAAGATAAATAACCACACTTTTTCATTGTAATTGTAGCTTGTTGTGTGTCTTGATATCTTGAAGTTTAGTGTTTTGAAAGTTGGCATTCTTTAATGGAAATAGAACATAGTGGAGTGATGGGAATGCCAACAATGGGCAAAGATAATTTATTATTTGTTAAAACGCAATTTTTATTAAAATTCTCTTTGTTTTTAGCACAGACATTAAGCAATAATTTTATAATTATTAACAAGTTAATCAAGAAAGTTTTTTTAAATTCCTAAACTTACAACTTTCAAGCAATAAATATAAAAAGTTTGAAAGTCTAAAATTATCAAAAATAAATAAATAAATATACAATTTTTATATAAAAAGATAAGTTTTAAATACAATATTCGAGTTTTCAAATTTTTTTTTGGATCGAATTCTCTTGAAAACGTTAAATTTAGAAATCTGATGAATATAAATGTATATATGCTATTGATCAGAAAAATGAGATCTAATGATATTCTATTCACAAGTTTCAAACATCCCACAACTTTTCAAACTATCTCCATCGTTTGAAATAAAGTTTTTATTCAAAATTTAAATAAGTTATTAACAAATAAACTTAAATTATTTTGATTTGAAATTCATAAACTGAATAATATACCAGGGACGGAGGGACGTCAAAGCCTACTAAACCTAAGGTGCCTGAAACCCTAATTGCTGTAACTCTAGCAGAAGAATAACTGAATCAAGCTCAATATGTAAAACATCTCGAGAAACTTAAAAAAACAAATCATCCGTGACTCAGATATTTCAGACACTGTTCAAATGATAATTTCAAATTCATCTCGCTTTTCAGACCAATTAATGGGCATAGACGTAGAAGGAGACCACAAATTAATTTCTGGTCGATAGCCTAAACAATAGATGGTGAGAGAGTCAAATCTCCCTCCGCATCTTCCATCTTACTTAAGAGAAACGTGAGAAATTTCAATGAATCTCGTGTAAATTCAACGCTTATTTTGTGTATTTTTTACATTCGTAAGTATTGCGAATAAATAAATAAATAGTTAATTAATTAAAAAATATATATTTTAAGGATATTTTGAATGTTTTTCTTATCGATGGCGAATTATTTCACACTTTTTCCTTATAAAAGATAGCAATTTATAATTCATCTTATTGCATTTGAATTAATACGTAATATTTATGTAAGAAAATAAAGAAAACGTTAGAAATTTGGAATTAAAACTTATAAATTTGAACTTTTCTATTAATTTTCCACATATTTACATAGTTTTAGAAGATGTTTATGTCCTAAAATTGTGCTAATTTTATAATTGGATTTTTTTTTTTAAATGTGGAGTTTGAAAGACAGCTTAAAGAAAGGTGATAAATTATGTACAACGCATGGCGTATCTTATCATATAACCTTTAAAAGAACTAATTACCTCGCCATACATTTGAAATTTCACGCAATATCTGAGTTAAAAATTTAATTTTTTTTCGTGTTTAAGTAAATTAGTGGTTGATATTGTGTCAGTTTAAAATATAAATTACGTTATTCTTACAAGAAGAATAATACAATTTAAAGTAAAAGTCTCTTACTCTATAAATCTAGTTTTTCATGTATTACTTTTCTTAACAGTAAAGTATAATGTTGATGTTTAGTATAAAGTATTATAAATTTAAATTATAGTTAAACCTGCCTGATTATTATTATCATTATTTTATGAGTCCATCATTTTTCCTCTTTCCTTTATCTTATTTCATATCTTCAGTTGAATTTCTAATACTTATTAAATTTTAATATACTTTTAGCTTAATTATGATTAAATTCTTGTTATATCTAGTATAAAAGATTAAAACTTATAAGAATAATATTTATTTTATGTAATAAATTGACCATTAACATAATATATTTGTTTACTATAATTCTACATCCGCATCCCTCAAGTAATAGCACGCGATCTACAAGAATCCTACTCTTGATTTTACCTAAAAGTGAAAGGTTGGGGAACTGATTTATTCAATTTAAAAATGAATAAAAACGAAATTAAAAAAAAAAACATTTATAAAATTGGAAATAAAGCAAAGTATAATAGTTTCTATTTATTTCTGAACATTAATTATTTTCACGGACATTGAAATAATTTTTGTCTGATGCTCCTCTTCTTAAATTTATTAATTATTCATTTTAAAGAGATGAAATAATTTCCTTTGTTTATTAATAGCTTCTTCATCTTTACGTTTAGCATTAAATTAATTCTATTATTCAAAAATGTAGAATAATTTTCACGTAAATTAATGTCTAGAAATGTAAAATTTACCTTTGCATAGTCTTTTTTCATATAATTTTGTATAAAAATTAATTATTTCTTAGAAAAAAATCCTTGATAACAAGTTATTGAATATTTAAATAATAAATTTAAAAATTTGTAATAGTTTTTTACAATGATTTTTCGAAAAATTTACTCTAAAAAATCATTATATACACAACAATCTGGATGCAGCACGTAAACACTTCGGCAACTTCAAGATGGCTGCGGATGCTCACCATCAAATAACTCGAATTCGTTCCTCCTTACATGAACAATGATCAACATAACACCTATAGTTCCAGACTTATGGAATACCATATACATATTTATATAGAAAAACTATATAAACATAATAAAATAAATCAATAAAAAGAAAAATTCCAATATTTTTTTTTATTTATAATGAAGAATAAATATAATTGATGAATGTGTTTAAAAAAATGATTTAAGAAAAGATATATATATAATTTTCTGAAGTTCAGTATAACAAATTTATACATCGTAATGTAAAAAGAAGATAAATGATGTGTTTTAAATTTGCAATTGTCGCCATCGTTATCCAACAAGAATCAGTGTGACATTAACGATGTTGGCTAAAATCTTAATATTCGAATCACAGTAAAATCTTATTTTCTTTTTCTACAATTCCTACTTTTTGATGGTAATTTATTATGTAAAACAATCACGATTCTCGTGTCATTAGCTAAAATTTCCATTCGCATCATTAAAAAAGCCCAGCACAGATTCTGTCGTACATCAAACATCCTTTCCGAAAAAAACTTTCTTACTTCTTATCAAATTTAGAAGATAAACATCTGCGAAATCAGAAAATTAATAATATTATTTTAATTCTTTTAATTTTGACAAGTTATATTTGCTTAATCAGTTCTATTATACGTGATGTATTGCAATATTAAAGGATACTTTAAGCAAAAAGTAAGAAAATTGTAAATAAATTTAATACGGGATACTTTTATGTAAAAAGTATGAAATTTTTATCATATTTTCACGTTTTTTTAAATTTTATTTTTATTGTAAATATTTATTTTTTGCGTAGATTTAGACTCTTTTATTCTTTAATTGCTATAGGAAAAAGTTGCCAAATGCGTACTGGTTTCCTAAACCGTACTCCAGATTTTTTTCAGTTGTTTGACAATGACGGAGTATAATGACAAAACAAACAAAAATTATTGTGACATCGTCACAATGTCGTGCTGCAACTTTTAATAAAATTTTTAATTCAAAATATATGATACAGATCTCAAATTATTAGTGTTTTGCCCCTGTACATCATTTTTTTCTGAAGACAACAGAGTCATGCCAGTATTATGTAACTTCGTTTTGGTTTAAAATTTTGGATTAAAATCACATGACTTCCAGTCTAGACCGGAAGTTTATACGAGGAGACAAGTTTATATATAATTAACCGGGACCTCCTGTCCTTAAGCTTTCCATATCTGTCTCACTTTCATCCATTTATCACTCTTCTCGAGATTAAGGAAAGACACGAAATTTATAGGTCCACGATTTTTTCAAATTGCAGAAATTAGTATTTAAATTTGTTTCCGATATTATGAATTCCAATTTATACGGCTTTAATCAGTGCTGCAGAAGATTTGAAATACCTAAACTTACACTCAGAAAACATCTTGAATACATCTAATTCATTCATTAATCTAATATTACATATTACATATTGAATATGTAATATTAGATTAATGAGTTCATTAGTTTATTTACACCTACGTGTAATTTCTAAAGCAAACTTTACTATTGAAGGGACAGGTACGCTTTGTGATATCGATTGCCAGAATCTTATCTTTTGATCACTTTTAACAATTAGGATAAACATAATAACTCATTATAAATATATTTATTACTTCAGAATGCAAACATAAGACGTCACACTATCGTTTGGCCTAAATAAGTTTTTAAATAAACGAAAAATTTCCTCGAAAATCCAATTTCCTTAAGTGTAACTTCCTCTGTATAGTTATAATGACCGCTTTTTCATATTTTTATATTAATCTTTATATTAACTATACATTTAGATACCAACAACGCACTTTGAATAAACAGAGCCAACACAACATACACAATAAACTTTGTTAGCATAATCCAAAATGCTTAATGATTATATATCAAGCACACTGTATAAATTTTAAAAATTCGCACATTTCTTACAGATAAAGTTGAAACTCTTAGTGCCCTCTGAGCGGAAAGAAGTTCACCCTTACTTCAAACTTCTTCTACCTTTCTTGATCATAATATTTACAAGAAATAAACATGCGCGACAAGTTCATTATCCCCTGTAGTAAATGTAACCTGCGAGATTAAACTCTCCTACAGATAATAATGCATAACAATATTTGCTGATTTTTGCAAAATAGGTGTTGAATGTGCATGAATTTGTTCCTACGCTCATAAATTAAAAGAATGTAATTGATAGTTATAGCCAAAAAACTAAGAACGTTGATTAGTTCTACAGTGAACTAATATGATTGGTTCACAATGGAAAATGCAAATCCTATGCAAATGATATCGTGCTTTTGCTGAAGTAGACTGCAACAACCCTCAACAGATGCGAATCGTTCATAAATCGAGGTTCCAAAAAAGAACTAAGCAACAGAATCGTAAGGAAAATCACAACCGAATTCTGAGCCGCATCCAAATTTGCATCAGCAAGAATCCATGACTAGCAATGGCTTGCAAACATCAGTCTCCAGGTCAACAGCAAGTCTGGAAGAAATGGGATTTGGCCACGTGTGCCAAAAATCTAATTGTCTCTTGCACGTTTATGTCGAGTGCAGTGGACAAAAATTCTCTTGAATAAAAGAAAACTGGGGAACAACAATATGAAGCGATGGAGCTACCTTTCGAATTAGTGTCGGTAATGCTGGTTTCCACTTCTATGGCACGCTGGAAAGGCTTTCAGTCTAACGTCTTGAAATCATCTGTAAAATTTTCAACAACAGTTATGGTGCAGAGATCACTGCTACGGGTGTTGATAATTTATGCATACTCAAATAACATGTTAATTCAGACAATTATCTAGAAATTTTGGAACATTTCATGATACTCAGCATCAAGAATCCAAAGGCTCGTCCCTGTTTTAACAGGGCAGTACATTATCGCAAACAGCCCAACCGGATTTGTGATCTACATATTGAAACGATGGGTTGGCCAGCTAATTCATGCGACAAAATGTGTTTGGTATCACACGAATAAACAACTCAGAACGAGCATATTACGTAAATTCTATAAATGTTGAGAATATATAGAGCACACAAAGTAGTAGTTTCTTAGAAATTATGCTGTTATAAGACCACTTATTAAAATTATTTCTATTAAAGGCATATTTTCTAACCTGTATAAGAACTTCTAACTATGCATTCGATCTAATTAAAACATTTATCATTTTATGTTTAAGAGTCTTTCATAAGAATATAACAATGGGCCAAGAGTCAGATATCTTTGAAACTGTTAAATAATTTATAATTTGAGTATTGTACTGTATAAGAAGGGCATTATGAATAATGTTTATAAAGTTCGTAAGTGAAAAAGTAGCTGAATAAGACAGAAATAAGACAGTTTTTATGAGTTTATAAACGAATCTCTTCGGATTTAAGATAGAAATAAAGAGCACTTACCTTAATAACCGTCTTTAATAGTTTAATCGAGCATAATTCTGTACTGAATACGAAAATCTAAGTAATGTCTAGTAATACACTTTAATGAAACTTAATTTAATTACGGAAAACATTTCATAAGAATTTTTTAGAGGAAACAAAATGTACATTAATGCTAATTTATCCATGTAATTCATTTATTCGCTAAGCGCAATAATTATCTAGATTAAACAAAACTTTCTTTTTCTCATTTTTTTTTAATTCATTAAGTTTATAAATATTTAAACTGTAATTTGTTTACTGAAATGCTTTTATAAGTGTTGAATTTTTAGATTTTTTTAGGAAAAAAATAAAATTAATTTACTTTTTTATAATTTTCTTTAGTAATTTTATATTTTTTTTTTATAAATTTTAAGTGAAAAAAGGGAAAAGTTTAATTTTTGGGCTTAAAACTGCTATTGAAAAGATATAAAATTACTTAAAAGAAGTGTTAATTAGAAATAAAATTTTTATTTTATTTTAGAAATTATTTATTCTTAAAATAAAAACACGATTTTTTAAATGCTTATTTAAATAATTTATTAATAAAAGAATGTTATGTATAATTTTAATGCAATAAGAAATAAATATGTAATGCTAATACATGAAATCAATGACAAATTAATGACTTAGTTTGATGGGAAAAAACAACGCATCACTTAGGCAATCTGCAGATATCTTCTGAGAGTATTTTCTATTGGACACTGGCCCTCTATTCGGGTGTCAGACATGTGAAGAAAACCCGGAACACTCTACATAGCTAGCCAATTGATCAGGTGCGAACCCACGACCAACTTACAATTTTTAGTGATGTTATCCAAATTAATGTGAGGATGAAGAACGTATAAGATAAACACTCCAAAATAATGAATTTATAAATTATTTCTTTAATAGGGCATGATAAAGCATATTTTAACGAAGTATCATAAAGTATATTTTATTATGATAGAGGAGAGATGATACACAATTTTATTAATCAATGTAATTCATAATTTTCTTATAAATTATACTATGAAATATAAACTAATTTGATTATAAATTGTTAAATAAATCTTCTTAATTCAAATTTCCGACTGAGATTGAGAGTCGTTTAATCAAGCATTATCTTCTATATTTTTTATACTGGTGATGATAATTATGAAAGACGATGCCGAAGAACTGTAGTAAATGATGTTAAAGACGAGGAAACTTGATTTTCTGGTACAAATTGCTATCTTATTCACTAATTCGGCTATTAAAGAATATTCTTAAAGTAATTCTTAAGCTGTTATTAATTAAGATAGAGCTTAAGAATTGATTTAAAAATATTTAAAATAATAATACTAAATATACTTTGTTCTTCTTAAAAATTTAAATTATTTTATCTTGTAAATACAACTTATAAGGAAATACGAACGTTTGCTTTCGTACCTCATAACATTTTCTTCAATAAATTTTCTTTATATCTGTTAAATCTTTCATAGAATTTTATGTAAATTTTAGTAGGATGCTTTTTAATATTTATACGATATTTATATTAATCTGATAAATTATAAATAGTATTTTTCAATTTTAACTATAAAGAGAAGAAAGAATCCAGGTATGAAAGAAGGGGGAATTAATAAAATCTAAGGAAGAAAAGCAAAATATCAACTTATCAATATTTGTTGAATTATCTACAGAAGTGTCTGAGGGGATTTTTTAGAATGATTCTTTAAGTCTCATCCTCTCCATCATGTATTCAATAACATGAGATAACTTTTTTTGTGACTGAGTATGATTGCAATAAAATCCATTCCAGTATTTTATGCAATGTATTATCTGTAGACAAACATTTTTATTTATATCAAATTTAGTTTTGAAAATAAAAGAGAGATTAATTTTCTTTAAAAATATATAGATAAAATTTTTGAAAGTTATTGAAAGAAACATGGAGAGGTCTTCGCCTTCTACCACTGATGCCTCTGCATCACCCATAATTTGGGGTCTTTAGTTCTGTGGGAACTAAGAGGAGCTATTTTATAAGGTCCATCATGGGCTCTCCGGACTATTTTAACAGCTCGACTATCCGACCCTGAATTACGCATAATACGAAAGGCGACCTTTACAATACCAATCGCATTTTGTGCCTTGCAAGGAATGAATTTCTAATTTTAGTATAAATGACGTCTTAAATATATTTTAACGAGAGAAAAAGGAGTATTTATACTTTACAATAAAACTTCATTTTTTCAATTAGAAAACGTTCTGTAATAATGGAATCATATTTCTAGGAAAGAAGATTCTATTGTTTTCCCTATGAGAAGTTTACATTTTTCAAGAATAAAAGTCTTATTATTTCCTTTTATTTTTTTAAGAATGATACATACTTTATACGAAAGAATTAATATTTATTTATGCTTTTTACTAATATCGGAGGACGGCCGGATAGCCGGGGCTGTTAAAACCTCGCCTACCAATCTTTCGGGCAAGTAACCCTAGTAATTTTTCTGGGTGATCTGTCACGGATATGTAGGGTCTCGTTTTTTTACTACTTGGTATTCTTTATTGTGTGCCATGGCTAAACCCATGAACTCTTCACGAGTTTAGCAAGGCCACACAATAAAGGCACAATAGAGGTTTCTTATTGCCCATAGGGCGAAAAGAGTCAAACTGAATAAAATGTTTTGTGCAAAAAAAAGGCTTTACATCATCCAAAATGGGCCGTTTGTTTCGTAAGGGTGCCTTAAACATTTCCAAAATGGAAACTTTCTTTTATGTTAAGGAAATTCCATGTTTTTAAGAAGGAATAGTCCGCATCACTCGATTCTTGAGAAAAAATTTTTTAACGATAATAATTTCTTCAAAAACCAAACAAACTGCCGGGGTTTTTTAAATCGTGTTATAAGACTAAATAATTACTACATTATAAAATTAATATGATATTACTAAATAATTATTATATTTAACAAGAGATAGAGACCTGCCTCCTGCCAAATTGCTTAGTAATTATTAAGCTTTATAGCCCGATAAAGAATTCGGCTGTTAATTTGATATTTGAAATAATTATAGGATTAGTACATTTATTATATAGATAATAATTCCTATTTAAATATTAAATTTCTTTCGTTGAAAAGTTAAACAAATCAACCATCAATTAAATTCATTAAAAATTAATTCAAACTTCTTGGTGTATTGTGCACGTTATACAATTTTACTCCTTTTTAAATACATCAAATGTCCTGATTAATAATTATCTGATGAGAATATTTAATTGTTTTAATACTTTTTCTCTTATTAATGATCATATTAAGTTAAGAAAAACCATTTAATCAATTCCTCTTTACGTATACTTGTACTGTACAAATGAATAGAGGATAACATGTACAGTACATCGCTTCATTATTGATACTTGAATACACGTTCAAAAACCTACAAAAATTTATGTATTGAAATGTATAAATGGGAGAAATTTATAAATAAATAAGTAAATTTGTCATTAAATATGAATTTTTAATTATAATTTAAATACTTTTATATTTTAAAACAAAAGTTTTAAGCTTGTAAGCATTACAAAATTGAGCTGTAGAGTTAAAATAAAATGAAACTTCTGAGAAACCTGAATACTAGGCCTTATTACTCAGGCCTTTCAGGAGTCAATAAAGGTCCATCTTTGATCTCCGAAAGGCCTGAGCATATTATAGAATTTTTTGAGGCCTGAGTATATATATATATATTTATTTAAAAAAACAGACTATTTAAATTTAAAATTTAAGGATACTTAATACGTGAAAAATGCAATGAAATAGGAAGTGTTTTTCAAGTCCTTTATGATAAGACCTGATACTATTCTACTAAATATAATTAAAAAAGTAAAATACTTTGGCAAAACTAAACATATTTTTTAGTATATTTATTATAAAGTAAATAAAGTAATTTATATTTTTTTTAATGTTACATATGAGGGAAAGATATATTATAAAAGAAATAAAAAATATTTTTATTATATACAGTAGTATTAGGTGAAAAAAATGAAATTTTCTAAACTTTATTTCAGTGAAAAATTCCAGAGAGAAAAAATAAAATAAAGAAAAGATATGGATTACTGTTATTACGATGAGTGACGTACACGTCTCATTCAAAATAAAGAAAATGAATTTGACATAGTACCAAATATCTCTTGTTATTTTGACAAGTGGAGCTAACAAATCTTCAAATCTGGCTTCAAATCTTAAAAAATATGATCATATTTTTCAAAAAACTGCTTTAAACAAGAATAAAATAAGAAATAAAAAGTAGGAGAATTAATTAACGATTTTTGTCAACTAGAAATGCAAATTTTTCTTTTATTTTACCAATCACTGTAATGAGAAAAGAAAATAGCTTTTATATTTAATAATTAAACTAATTTTTGACGAAAGTTAATTAATTTTAAGTATTAAATCGAAAAAGAAGCAATTTTCAATCTTCAAAGCGTGCAATAACATCTTAATAAAAGTTGATAGAAGAAAGAGAGGGAGAAGAAAGAAAAATAGATATTTTGTCTGCAAGAAATTATAGTCGAGGAAAAGAAATATAAAACATGTTCTTTACATTTAATTGGATGTTTTATGTGCAACATAAAGAGTTACTTCGTAAGGAATTGCATATTTTACAGTTATCTTTCTAGTTGCTAAGTGTTAATAATCAAAGCAATAAGTTACAACAACTTTTATTGACATGGTTTAATTGCCTTTTCTTATGTTTCTATTGGATTTTTCTATATTGTTATCTCTCGAGTTTATTTTTATTAAACACTTTCGTACTTAATGCAAATTGAATTTAACATATCAAAAATTCTAATTAAAATAAAATTAAGTGCTTTCAGGTTTTAATTTTTCATTTATAAATTTTAATGCTTTATTTTTATTTTGGTTTTACAAGTTTCTCTGTTATGCCTTTAGTTTTAATATGTTTGAATAATAAAACTTTTACAATATTTATTTAAATTTATTTTTTATAGAATTTATAATTCTTTTTACGATTAAAATATATATAAAATTTATTTCAACGTCAAAAAAATTCAAATTTTTTTAATATTGTTAGAAGTAAAACATAAATCTTTTTATTGAAAGACATCTCAAGAAAATCTTAACCCCATGAGCGAAGAGGTAAATACAGACGAATGAGAAGATGGAATGACACTGTAACAGATGATGATGGTGATGATGATAAACCTCCTGAGAAGATAGGGTGACACCTTAAGATGCCATAGAACTTAATACTTATTAGAATGAAGATGATGATAAACCTTTCTAAAAATCACGATTACTTAATTAAAGTTAAGTTTTATTAGCGCAATTTCAAAGAAAAATACATAATTTATCAACGTATACATAAATCAAATTTAATTACGTGTAATATATTCATTTATATCAAATAATTTGTCACTTAATAACGTAACTCTTGTAAAGAATATTCGATTTTCATTGGAAATCTGATTATAATTTAAAATAAGTGAAAGGAGGATATTAATTAATATATTCATAGAGGTAACATCTGTCCTCTCCACTCATTCTGCTACTTGCTGACGCATCTACTGATATGGGTTAATGGTTGAATGGCGTGCAAACTATCAGTCCTCATAAGAGACAAATATCTGCTTGTAATTAATGGCATCGGGGGAATTAGCACGTTTCGCTTACTAGCTACGTAATTAGCCTTATCGCTGTCTAAACCTTTGACCAAACTAGTGCCTTGCAAAGTGGAAAATTAACCGTTAAAATTATTTGTAAATCAAAAAGGATCTTTCTATGTAAAATAAACCGGAAGCCATGTTTATTTTTCATTAAATTACAAAAATATTTACTTTTGCTGCAATGATTTTTAGGCACAGAACATGTTCTTTCAATGTAATTGTTCTATGACGTGAGAGGAAAAGTTAAAAAAAGAAATATAAATAAAAGAAAAGTTTCTTCTCACGTGATCGAATATAATAAAGAAAACTCATTTTTTAAATTATTTTTATTATTAATCTTGGAGGAGAAACAGATATAACTTCATTCTAACTTTAAGTAACTAATTCTCTATATTCAAGTAACATTTTCGCTCGTTAATTTAATTGTAAATTATTATTTTATTTACAGTTAACAACGAATTAAATACTCGTGTATATATATATATATATATATATATAAAAGTATATATTCAACAAAACAACTTTCTTCATTCAAGAATTTTATGTAACAATATTCAATCAAAGAAATGTGAATATATAAGAAGTAAGTTAATGTGCAATTTATCAATTTATAAGTTAATTAAGATGCCACAGAAAAATATAATTTACTTATTAATTTGTAAGTAAACGTCTTGTTAAAAATGAATTACGAGGATCAAACAGGAAAAAAGTTATATAAGAAAGCTAAAAAAAATGTTTGCATAATTTACTAATTAATTTTCCTTTTTTTAATTAGATTTTATTTGATTTATTTGATATTGTCTGATATTTAATATAAAAGAAAAACAAAATCAAAATTAAATTTAAAAGTTCGAAAGTTTAAGTCACGTGCTTGATATCGATTAGTTGATAACACGTGTTTGATATTGATTAATTTCTTTAATTTAAAAGTTATTTAAATTGTTTATTATTTTTACACTATTTAATTTATAATAATAGTAATAATAATACGTATCACCCGAATATACAAAAATGTAAATATATAAAATACGATTTCGATAGATCTTTAAAGAGTTTAAATTTAATAAAAATGTTTGTAAGAATGTGGTCCACGTGCTTTTTTCCCTAAAAAAAAATGGATCCTTCGAGTAAAACTTTAGCTGAAACGGTTATATTCGATTTTACAGAATCTATTTGTTTCTGTTAGAAAATGTGAATTGCAGTACCTAAGAGTATATTTTATTCGGAAATTATATATTGATTTTTTAGAATTTAAAGAAAAAAATTTACTTGGAATGTAAATGGATTCTTTTACTGTCAATTTCTTTTATTATTATTTTCTTGTTTTCTATCTGAATAACTTTTACTTTCAACAGCATTTTATTTACACTTTTCTCATTTGTGCCATTATCTAAAAATATCCCCATAAAAAGCAATTGTTAAAATACTTTTAAAATCCTGTCTTTTGATATTTTAAATGTCGATTTTTCTAAATTATCATTTAGAAAATCTCTCTTTTGATTTTATTTAAAGAAAATATTAATCAGAACTAAATATTCTTTATTATTATCCACATCTAATCTTTGTTTATTTAAGAAAATACTAGATAAGTTTAAAAAAATAAATAGAAATAAATAAAAACTTTTATATTATTTCTTTCGAATAATATAAAGGAAAATAAAGTAAAAAATCTATTTAGTATCTTTATAAGGTTAAGAGAAAAGTGTGAAGCATAATAATCGATAGTAAGAGTTAATTTTGGTTTCGATCTTCACAACTTCTTGAAGACGATACACACTTACAACAAAAAAATTATCAATATTTTCCTATTTATCTTCCATTATTGTTGCTTGTTCACAAAATAACAATAATGGAACGTCTCTTACTTATGATTGATGCATAATTTCCGAATATAAATTGAATAAAAAAAAGAAACAAGTAAAAAAAAAATTAATCAATAAATGGAAAAAATTATTATTTATTATTTTTTTAATATTTAAGATTAATTAATTATTTTTGTGATGTAATTTTATACACGTTTGTTATAAAGTTAGTAAAGATTGAGTTATAGTTTTATTCAAATACTTTATTGCATTAAAACGTTATATAAATTGTTAAATACAGTTACTAAATTCAATTTATGATTTGCAAAATATACAAAATAAAATGCGATGCGGTTAAGAAGAATTAGAAGTGTGTATACAGAAAAACTTGTTCAAAATGGACACTTAATAATAAAAAACCTGCCTAAGCGGGACGAATTCTTCGAATCGCAGCAATTTTTCTATGTTTAAAAAACCCGTTCAGAACCGAAACCTGCGTGAGTCCGGTTTACACAGGTTTTACTATATATATATATATATATATATATATATATATATATATACAAAATATATGAGGATTAGGATACGATAATAAGGAATATAAAGAATGAAATAAGAATAATATATATTCTTTCTTTTACATAAGAAATAATATAAATAATAGTAATGCGGATGCAATCAAACCTCTAAAAACGGCCACTGGTGAGAACATAAAAATGGTCTTTGTTGGGAGGTGATTGTCATTGAAGGTTCCACTGTATAAGCAGCATATATATATATTAGTTTTTGTAATTATACACAGTATACACAGAAATCTATTTCAAAATTTTCTTTTGAATGAGGCAAAATAATTATTTTGACATGCTTTTTTACATGAATTTACCTTTAACACTATAAATATTTAGGCCTAATCTATATTTTTAGATTATATTACTTAAATATAGTACGTTTTAAATGAAATAATAAACATTATTTAATTCGTTAAAGACAATTTTTTTGTAAACGTCTTTAATTATACTAATTTGATTTGGGTAATGCTCTAATTTAATCATCGTTAAAAATCGATTATACTTTAAATTAGCAGTGCTAAAGGGAAAGTTTAAGTGAATTGTTCTCTTTAATAATTTCACTTTAAAAATGGATATCAAATTTCCTTTAATGATGTTAAAATAACCTTAAAAAAACGATCAAAATGTAACTAAACCAGGATCCACGTGTGTCTAATTACAGGAATGAGGGTTCGAAAACGTTATTAAAACATACAAATAAATTAAATATAAATTAATGATAAATTATTAAGTAATAATGTTAATTAAAATACCGTATAAATATATGCTATAAATCCCTAATCAAATTCGAATAAAAGCATAATATTGAATAGAATGTATCTACATAAAAGCCACTCGCATTCTCTCATAAGAATACATCTCCCCGAAAAAACCAATAACCGTGGCACATTCCTAGAACTTTCATATGTAGCAGGTGAGACCTTAAGAAATAGTTATTGGTTCTTGTTGAACAGATAATAGAAGCAGCAGTTGCCAGTCGATAAGTACAATTATCAAGGTTGCGTTTGACGTCAATAACCGCTTATTGTTGAATGTGTACATGAAAGAAAAGTTGATGTTTCTTCAATCAATTATTAGTGTAGATAGATCGTAATGAAGTCGATGATAGATTATGCAGCAGTTACATTAAATAAATATGTATTCCTCGCTTGATAAATGATGTCTGTATAAAGATATCTGATATAAGAAATATTCTAGTTTGCGCATCTCTTTCCCTTTTCATGTAAACTGAATTTGAAAGATGTTTTAACAAAGAATTTTCTGATATATTTTTTGGATTTAAAAAGATATTTTATATTGAAGATAAGTCAACATTTTTTCAAGCATTTCTAATGATGGAAAATCTTTCCTTGCTTCTAAATATATTCACAATATTCTTTGTAATAACTAATATATTACTAATCATTGTTAAGTGTTCATAATTATGTATTCATTAGTGTATATAATAATAATAACCTGGGATCGAATCCGAAAGGGGCGAAAACCCTAGGAACTTTTCCTTGGTCTATCCTAGATATGTCGAGCCCCATTCCTCCCATCCAGCTGCTTCATCGTGGACCTGCCGAACCCATAATGGGCTTGCTAAAAAAAAGCCCATAAAACGGAAAAAGTTTAAAAAATCCCTATCCCTACTCCTATAAATTAATGTTATTTTACTAACAGAAAATACGGTCTTTAAGACTGATTTTTTTTATTAATAGAAAAAGCATTTTACGTACTTTTGAAGTCAACAATTTATTTGTATACACTTTTACATATATTTATAATTTTACATATTAAAAACAGAAATTTTTATATACGTACGTAAACCAGTAATGCCCAAACTTTTCGATTGGCGGGTCAAATTGGCAGATCATATAGTTAAGCGGTCACACTCACCATTGGCCGAATGGAGAAAACCACTGAACACTGGTTGTTGATTGAGGGTTCGCACCTGACTAAAAGGCTGTTCTAGTGGAATTATATGGGTTTTCTTCACGTGTCTAACACCTAAAGAGTCACCAATTTCCCATAAAAAGTCTTCCTGGAAGGCACTTCACCTTAAAGATCGCCGATATATTGCGTTGCCTTATTCTATTAATCCTACAATCTTAAACAGCCCACGAACGTGTTGCATATTTCATATACACTAAAAGTAGTCCTGTTTCTATCACTTAAAAGTGATGTGTCAAATGTGTCGTGGATCTCATTAACGTGTGCCATAGGACGGAATTGGCACAGGAGTCGTAATTTGGATACCATTGATTTACAATTGTAAAAGTAGTTTACGTCTTTTGTTTTTAATTATTAGTTTACGGTTTAAAGTGTTATATGATGACACTATCCTAGACATTTTGGCAATTTGTTTCTTGACTCATAATTTTCCAAGTGCAATATGGAGTTTAATTGAAAAAAATGGGCATATTTAATTGAATATGAGCGCTCGCACGGGCTAGTTTTAATCACAGCAACTAAAAAATTGCAGAATGTTTTATTTTCCAGGAAACGAAACTGTTTGCTTTTCAAAGTAAAAGAACTGAATTCAACTGAACATAGCACACGAGTGATTGTTTAGTTGCAGACTTACGGATGATTCTGCAACTAAACGATCATTAGCGTGCTAATTTTCTCATTTTGAGTCAAAATTTAAAAAGAACCGGTAATAGAAACAAAATTCAGTAAATTTCTAGTTATATTATTGTAAAGCGATTAGAATTGCTGACGACAGAGCGAGACACTAGATTTTGGAACCCGAATTGGCTTGCTGCTCGCTGTTGCGTGAGCTCAAATTCGAAGCTTTTGGGAACAACGAGAACTTTTTGCAATAGAATAGTTCCGACTTCTTCCATTCGAATACATCCACCTTTAGTTTAAATAACTTTGGATTTATTTGGATCAATGGCATAACTAAAATTTTGCTCTGGGGTGATCTGAGAGGAAGTGTTTATCGCTCGGATCGCCGTCTAGTATTAGAATGACTCGCTGCCGACAAATGAGAGTATTTTATATACTTGCCAGATAAATGTTCTAGAATGTTCTCGATACATTTAGACGGAAACTTCAAGAACAAACTCAATATCCGAACTATGATCTAGAACAATCCACAGTCGCGTAGTATACGTAAGCAATTGATAACCGAGCAATCATTTTTTATTATATAATAAAAAATGGAATAATTAAGTTAATTGATATTGAATTATTCATTAATTAAATCTAATTTTAAATTTGTTGTTTAAGACAAACATTTTAAATTTTATTCTTAAATCCTCTGGGGATCCAACACCTACGTCACCCCCGTAAGTACGCAACAGATTTGGATTAAACTTAGTAATAAAAATTTTTTTATGTATGTAGAAGTG
This sequence comes from Centruroides vittatus, assembly GCF_030686945.1. Lineage (NCBI taxonomy): Eukaryota > Metazoa > Arthropoda > Arachnida > Scorpiones > Buthidae > Centruroides > Centruroides vittatus. The sequence continues at coordinate 196,153 of NW_027121950.1, forward strand.
TTTTTACTATTAAAAAAATAAACGCAACTTTATCTGGTGTAGTTTAAAGATAAAATAAACCAGCAACGAGTTGCTTAACTTTCTCGGCAACATTTAAAATTTTTGTGGCGCCATCTGTTATCATAGTTATTTTTAAAAAAACTTCATATTTTTAACTATTATAAAATGGCAAAAAACTTTAATTTTCAGGATAGTGTTAAGTTTTATAACAAATTGTAAATGTTAATAACGAGTAAAACAGTCCGACCCTACTGGAGATACACACGATCTCCGTTATCTCCCCACCCCTTGACCTTTAACCACCAAAATTTAATAGCATCAATCTCCCTAATAAACAAACCTCCCTACAAAATTTCAGAAAATTTCGACAAAAAGCATAGAAGTTATTAAGCATCAAACAGGGTGAAGAAATAATAATCTACCATGAAAAAATCGTTTAAGCATATTAACAGTAATTATGAATATTTAATGTTCAAAATGTCAAGTTTTCACTATTTTATAGTGGATAGGATTGAATTAATCTGATAAGAGGAGAGTGCCAACCGGGAAACCGTATTTAGGTGTTACATACACTTGACATTTATATTATTTTTTGAAAAAGTAATTGAATGTGCAATGCATTTATCATGATGAGGTACTGTACGTAAATCTTCATACTAAATTGATTTATTTATTTTTAATATAGGGTAGCTTCTGTTTATTCGAATTTAAATATAAAAAGACTGAAGATGCCAGGATCAAAACGTTCACCATATAAACCAGAAATATTTTAGAATATTAGCGTGAAATTTAATTATTTCTACCTTACTACAAGAGAAATTACTTAACTTTTGCTTTTGTTATAAGAGGATATATTAGTATTTTATCTTTCTTGATCTCTGGAGAATTTTAAGATCTTATTAATTTTTTTCTATCATTTAAATTAGATGTTTCGTCTATTCAATTTATGAACATTTTCCGATTAAGTTAGATTAACGCAGATTTCCATTGAAGTTGGAAAAAATATGAGTAAATTCTTTAAAGTAAGAAAATTTTGTCAAAGGTGAAAAAAACATTAGAGTAATCTTATCACAATCAGACTTAATTTGAATAAATTTCATTTTTAACTTTAAGAAAAAAGCAAATTTCATTATTTATTTAATGCATCCATTTTGAAAATTTTTTTATGCTTGTGATTTACATCTTACTGAGGTAAAACTTTCTAAAAAATTCGTAATTTAAACAGATATCGAAAGACAATCAATACTAAGCTTGAAGTCATCATTAGCATGTCTGCATATTGTTATTAGAATGAAGTAAGTTATCGAACAATCCCCTTACTCGTGAGATTCTAAATTTAGTAACTAGTTTGTTACTATGAGGCGTAACAAAAGATACATGTTGAATAGCATTACTGAATAAATCAAACCATTTTTTTAATAATATGCAAGAGTATAGACAACTAAAATAGTTTATATGCAAATTTCTTATAATATATATCGATTTTCTATATTTATGAACTGCATTTTTATTTATATACAACACTTCTCAAGGGGTTCACAACTGAAGATAATTTATACATTTTTATAGCTCTTCGCCATTTATATGATCTCCAATGCATAACTATTTTATCCCTAAGAAACGTCTGTCGAAAACTGACAAAAATTATTACTTTACATAAAAAAGACCATCCCCAAGGTTTATAGGAAATGGCAAAGCATTACAATATAAAATTCTTTGATATATAAACTTACTGCTGTCGAGTTATTGGTCTCATTTCGTTTTAAATGTTTGACTCAAAAATTTTTATTTGTAAAGAGTGAACGCTACTTCTTTGATTTTACAGGATAATAAAAATGTTTACTAATGTTTTTGCCGTTTATAATCGTGTAGGAAAAATATATATAGACATATCGTATAATTAATTAATTAATTAATTAATGTAATGTCATTTGTTCTGATAATTCGTTGTTTTGAGTAGAGATATTGCGAGAGGAATTGCCTTTCAGAATGACCTTCTATGGGAAAAAGGTTTATATTTAGACGATAAACACTTGAATAAAACCTGGAAAACCCACTTGGTCAGCCTGTTGGTGAAGTGCGAACCACGACCAACTGTGCTGTGTTCAGTTAAATATTGACAAATTTAACTACCGGCTGAATGGTTGAAGAGGTTAAGGAATCAGTCAGTCGTTTTTGGATTGCGTTGAGAGGAAGAAACTCCCTAGAAATTTTTTGGAGGTGGTCTGTCCTGAATATTTCGGTATAATACCCTCCCACCACTCGGCCACTCCATTGCGGAAGTGTCAACCAGTGGCCGAGTGGATAACACCAGTGAACACTGAGCACAGATAGTCGTGGGATTGCTCCTGATCAACGGGCTGACCACGTAAGTTTTCTTCACATGTCTATCGCCTAAATACAAGCCAGTTTTTCATAGAAAATCATCCCGGAAGATATTTCTTTTTTGTCAGATTATCCTCGAGTTACGTTGCCATATTCCTTCAAGCCAAACTAACCCCATTGCAGGCCTTTCCGAACCCACCATGCTCCTGAAAAAATGTCCACTTACTTTCCATAGAAAAAAGAGTCCAAAAAAGATTAATTATATTTGATAATTAATTATAATTTAAATATATTTAAGATGTAATTTGAACATACAAGATAAATAAATTTAAATTTTCTAAAACACAGTAATTATCAATTTTTAAAGAAAACCGGGTAAATTTTAAGAATTAAATATTTTATACATAAAAATGTATTTATCAAACTTTTATATTAATTAAACATTGAGATTTAATATTTAAATTTTTTCTTCGTGTATTATTTAAAATATTTCTCTCAACTTTTCACTTGCACAATATTAATACAATTAATCTGTCGCTCGCGAACTACATGCTGAAAAACGCGACTGTATGCGTTCTTAAAATAATGAAAATTTATTTTATATAGATATATATAAAGATTCTACAGTTAAAAAAACTAAAAAATAATAAATAAATTATATTTAAATTTTACCTGCATTTAATCACCTTTTATGTTGTTAATGTAGTAATAAATACTATCAAAAATAAAATATTTTATTCTTTTATATATAAAAGTAAGAAAAAATAGTGTCTATAGTTTCTTACAACTAATTCGATTTTTTTACTTTGTATATAAGAAATAATTTAGTTTTCTTCTTTGACTTTGTGACATTCAATACAAACAATGCAGTCTCTAGTTGAAAGCATTAACATGTTTTAATACTATTGACATATAATAGACAAAGAATTGATTTCTAAAAGAAAAACAAATATAAATAAAAATAAACATTATCAAAGTAGTAATTAAAAATAAACATTTATTGACAACTTTTCTATATCTGAATATTGACTCGAACACCGCATTTATCTTACTTTTTATCATTCTTTTCAGTAGAAAAATCATTATTTTATATTTTAAAAACTGTATTTTTTATAATTTTAAATACTTTTTGAAAAAATTAAATAATAATTGAATAAAGTAATATTTTTCTTTGTAGAAAATATGAAAATTCAATATAGAGAAGCGCATTTGAAATTCAAAATTGCGTGGTTTTTTTACACGTATAGGCCCACGTATCTACTTTAAAATACCTTTTTAAAAAAAATATTGAAAGTTTTATATCAAATAAAGTTTGAAAATAAAGTGATTTTATGAAAAGATCTCATTTTCAGTGAGAACGAAACGAAAAATCCTTTTTTGAAACAGTTAGATTTAAGTATCATATTTAAGTTTGTGTGAAGGTAGTTTTACTTTTGTTAGTTTTTGAGAAAGAATATATTCTAAATTGAAAGGATTTGAACACAAGTAAAAAGAAAAATCACATTCTAATATAACCGAATAAACCTTACCAAACGGTAAAATAAAAAATAATCTGAACAGCAGTGAAGAAAATCGGTTTTACTGAAGAAACGTTGTTTTCGAGAACTCTATCATCAATAAGAATAAAGAAAAAGAAAGTAAAGTTAAACGGATACCAATGCAACAAAAGTTCTTTCCACTCGAAAAAAGTAAAGGAAAAATACAAATCAGTAAAGATATTGCCTACTGGTATGTTGTAAAAATCGTGACTGTAAATAATGTTTTAATAATAAAAGGGACATCATCGCACAAATCATAATTTTCAAGTGATTCAAAAATATATATAATATTTTTGAATCACTTGATCCCATGTGCCACAGTATAACATGAAGCAAACACGAAGGTTAAATAATTTTTGCAAAGTTTGCATTTGAATAAAGCAATAATTTAGTTTTTACAACATTTAAGTAACTTTTGGGCTCTGGTATACATATGATTGTAACTTAAAAAAGATCATTATATCAAGTCATTTATATCTGATAATTTTCATTGCAGTTAAAAGTATAAAAATAACCCATTTTATAAATAATTTCAGCTATATATATTTAGTCCGAAAATTTCTTAATTATAATATATTAAATTGTTAGTATAATGTTTATCTATAGGTAATTAGTACTTAAAATTATTTTTGGATTCCTAATTATCCTGTAGAATTTAACGTTTAAATTCGCTAATTCCAAACAATAATTAAGCATCAAACTTAAATTACCAATAAATTTAATTATTGTATTTTAAGTACTCATTTAAATTTAAATATCTTGTATTTTAAAACATAATTATTGTTATATCGTAATTTACAATTAATGATTTTTAAGTTAAGTTTCTTTTCTTTAAATAAAAATTTTTAATATAATGTTAGGAACTAGACATAACTTTTCTATGTTTTTAGATGATAATTTAAGAATTTAAACTAACAAACTTACATTGTAATTAAAATCAGTGCAATTATTAATTACTTTATCATTCATTATTAACATTGATCTATACTTATATAAGCATAGGTTAATATTGCTATGTACAATACAGATTTAAACAAAGCATAATATAGAAAAACACTATGTTCTGTTCATCTATATTACGCTATGTTCTATTATGTTGGACTATATAAAGTATATTTTATGTCCCAAAATACAATATATTATATATTAGATATTTATCTACATCACATCACTAAAATATAAAAAAAATAAATGAATTTATATTTTCTGTAAATACAATTAAAGAAATTCTTTAAAAATTTGCTTTGTATTGATAATAAGACATATACAATTATTCTTTTCATAAGTACAGTATATATTCTTTATAATAAAATGTACTTTTCTTCTTTTTCTTTTTACATCTTCTATAGGATAAACTGATAGAAGAGGAAGAAAAACATTATTATTCTACATTTCCTATCATTTTTTCTTATTTTTATAAGCACTCATAATTTATAATAAGTCTCTTCTGTGTTGGCCATCACTCATCCCTCCTTTAATTTCTTTTCTTTAATGTTCATAATATCGAATTATATACCATAGTACTACAGTGTGTAAATATTCTAATCTTAATAATATAATATACACTATAGCAATATTAAAATAACAGCTTCGTACCTAATATATATGTATAACGAGACAATATTTATCATTTAGCTTGTATGAAGCTATTCTTTATACAGTATATCAAGAATAGGTTTGGGATTCTTCACACTAGAATATAGACAAATGGATGTAGTATTATTCCCTTGAAACAATGAAATAATACAAGCATTTTATTCCTGAACATGAATGTAAGTGGATGATATCAATTGTGAGACGTCAAAGTTCATTAATTTGATTATTATATGATAGGTTAAGATCTGTATTCTTACTTTTATTCACTTCTATAAATGTTATTTAGTGTTTATTTATGCAAATATTTAAATAGCTAACAATAAAATTTAAAATACTACGTCTCAATTTTACTCTGAAATTAGCTGGTCCCTGAAAAAATGTTAAATAAGAGTACCATTATATATTTATAAATAATGGTTAAAAGGTTGTTATTTATTCATTAGATATTAAAAAAAATGAATATTATTATCTAGAAATTTATTTGAAAATTTATATTTAAAAGTTAAATATTAATCATTCCTTAAATTCTGTATTAAATATTATTTAATAAACTTATGTAATAACAGCTAATTGTAATATATTTTAAATAAATAATAATTATATTAAATATATTATAGTTATTAATTATATTAATAAAATAAAATTTCAGGTTTAATAGTGTTTATCCAAGGTTAAAATAATAGAACCTATAACTCTTGATGATAATAATCAACAGAAAATGGATAATTTATTAATTAATCTTAATAATTCTTAAAACTAATTAAGATGGTGTAAATTATATCTTAATAATCAAATAAATGTTCTTTAATACTTTATTATAATATTCATTTTAATTAATTTTGTACTTAAAGCCCTCACTAATCAATTTTCTTCTAACGAAATCTTTATTTATTTTTTATTTATAAATATAAATTAAATAAAATTCATTTTACTTTGTATTTTATTAAAATATATTGTAATATGTATAATACTAAATAGATATCAATAAGTGTTTAATAAACAATAAGAAAATTCTTAGGGATTTTTCTCAATGTATTCAAATAATTAACCTCATTATTAAGCTTACTAATTAACCTACTTTCTCTTTATTATTTATTAATTTCAAAAGTATATATATATAAATATTTTTTTTTTATTTCCTCTTGAACTTGTAATAACGGCCATCTCCCAACAACGACCATTTCTAAACAGCGGACAATGCATACGAAAATCATTAAACAACGGCCATTTTTTATGTTTCCGTCAGTTGTTTACAGGTTTGACCTATGAAAAGCATTTTATAAACATTAAATATTGTTTCAAGAATATTTAAAAATTTTTAAATATTTTTTATCACTCATCTATTTTAAAGCAATCAGTTCTATAATTGTAATTATTATTATTATTATTATTATATTATTTTTTGGAAAAATATCGAAATGGATTAGCATCGATTGCAATTTTTTATAAAATGATGATTCGACAGATTTTTTTTTTGCATTTTTTTCTAAAAATCGATTAAAATTCTTTCATTCAGAAACAAGTTTGCTGAGAAACAATATTCTAGAAAATTTTCCGCATTATTTCTAACGTATGATCTTTAATTAATGAAAAAAAAAGAAAAAATCTCTAGAAAAAATGTGCTTTGTGTGTAATTTTTATGGTTATAAACTAATTATCTATTAAATATATATTTTTTAAATGCATACATGATTTATTATAAAGATGTAATAATTTATAATTTTAAAAAAATATTTTCTTATAATTATAATTACTTAAATATAAGTAATATTTGTTAATTAATTGTTTAATTGCTTATTAAATATAATAATTTGCATATAATTAAAATATTTATTTAATTTTTAACAATTATATTCTATATAATCAAATTGTATAAATTGAATGTTTTATATATTTTTTAAACTTTATTTCCGAATATATTTCATATGTAAAATGCTGTTGAACGTCTCACAAATCGAATTTGAACTTTATTTAATTAGAAAATGGAGACAAATCGATAGAATAAAGGGTAAAAAATAGTAAACAAATCTTAAAAATTTCAGCAGGTAAATAATTTATTAAATAATTAAATAATTTTATAATTTCTTATCAAAAATTAAAACTATAATTTATTAATAAATCATAAATTGCATGTAATTTTCTATAAATTATGACAACAAATTTAGAATTAAATTTCAAATAAATTCATTTTACTTAAACTTTTAATGCTGATATGCTAGTTTACATCTTCTCCTCAATATAACTCCTTCGTTAAACGAATTAATTTATAATTAATAAAATATTTATATAAACTTGTAGGTATTGAATATTGTTTGATAATATGTGCATAGATTTTTCTATTTTATTATTATTTTTATTTTTTTATTTTTTGAATTGAAAGGAAGCGAGTTACTTTGAATTCTCTTCGTCTTCCATATGACCCAAGTTGACGTTTTCGTACGACAAATGACAACAAACCTTCCTCTAAGAGCTTCTTTGACATTTTAAAAAGATGAACTGACGAAAGTTAAATTCGAAGTCACGTCCGGCATCCCTTCCCAAGTGTTTTACTTTGCAGCTGACTTAGCTTAACTTTGATGTAAACATGATTTCGTAGAAAAATAACGAGAGTTTAGGGATGAAAACACGAATTGTTATGTGTTTCAATGGGATTGATCAGGATAATCTTTAACGTACTGGAAAAAAAAGAATTACTTAGAAAAAGAAAAAGAAATAACTTCAAATAAAATAGACATTTTTTTAGAATTTAGAATTGTATTTTTTAAAACGTCTTTTTCATTTTTATCTTCCTATTGTTATAGAATATAACATAGAGAAACTATAGTGATCGGTTAAACTTTGGCTCCCATTTTTTTTACATTTGTCAACGTTTTGACACTTTGGAAACCCCCAAAAAATGTAAAAATCCTTTACAAAGTTCTATAAGTGTGTAGGTAGATGTGTTGATGTGTTTTGCATTATATCTCACGACTCTAATAAACTCTAATAAAGAAGGAGGGGCTGCCTGCTTTTGCAAACTTAGCCCACTTGGAAGAAAAAGGGGTGAAGAAAAGGTTGCAGGAAAGGTTCTGAAGGGAGAAGTATAAAGGAAAAGGAAGAAAAGTAAAGGTGAAAAAAGTTCTTAGGATCTCAGCGCGCTGTATCGGAAATTATTAATAACCAAGATTACAGCAGTTGACAAAACCGTTATACAATATTATCAATTACAAGAAATGGTCCGGTTACAGTAGTATGCAAAACCCATTACTTACGGATAGGTAGATAATAACCTTGATCACTGCAAGGTTACAATAATATTAAAAACTGATTACTATTTTAATACGCAGAGAATGTAAATATTAGCTTACTTTGGTATAATAATACTGATTACAATTTCTATTTGCAGAAAGGGTAAGTGATTTACGTTATTTACAAGTTCCCTTACAATTGATAAGTTAACATGCCGAATATATATAACTGAAATGAGTACATATTAATGGAAATATTTTTTTAAATCTAGAATCTAAAACTAATGTACAGAAGAATTCTACACGGCCGATCAATCGCTGATAACGTCACTTTTCCGTTGTTTCACTGTCTTCCTGGTCATCTTGTCTGTTCTTGTTTTCATTCTCAATAATTTTTTCTTTCCTGTAGAAGTCTGGCAGAAGAGCCCTGGTGCTTTCAACAAACCTTTCAAAACACTTCCAAGACTTTTTTTATTAAAAATGTTTTGTAGTGTCGGTGGCCAATTAAGTCCTTGAATGCATCGCATGACTGGATGAACCAAATGTTTTAAAACTTGGCAGGGATATTTCTGTATGTAGGGCTTTGATACTTTTAAATTTTGATAATTAAAGGCAAGAGGTAGGGAAATAGAGGGAGTCATGCGTTATATCTGGAGTTGGTTAATCTTAAAGAAAGTTCTAATCGTTACAATTTGCTTAAAACTTATTTCTACTCCCCAAAAATAAGACTTTTGCTTTCTTATAATAATTAATAATATAAAATAATCATTTAAAATAAAATGATTATTGAGATCATTAAAATCTGTGTAAACGGAATCACACGGTACCGAAGTTTTTTTCGTTTTATTTAAGTTCGGTTTTAAACAGGTTTTACTGTATTTTAAAATATAAACTTTGTTTTAAAATCATGTAAAAGGAACTGAAGAAAGATAAATAAATTTACAACTTATTTGCTAAGATAAATCTAATTTACCTTAGAATTATAATGTAAATCCACTTGTTTGCTTATTTGTAAACACGCTGAAAGTAATGTAAATGCAACAACGTAGCATTCTAATTATACAATTTTATAGTATTTAGCAATATTTACTTATGTAAATGATATAAAATATAGTCTAAATGTTCTTCATTAACAATTATTAATTATAATCACTATTTAATTATTTTTTCTAACGACTCTTCTTGATGAAAATAGAAATCTATGAAATTAAATACCAGAAAAAAATATATATTGAAAGCAATTAAAGAAATCTTTTTCTAAATATCTTTTATTTGTTTATTTTATCTTTTACATTTACGATTTAAAAAAATAAAATAAATAAAAGTAATTCCACTGTGTAAATAATGATTAATTCTTATAAAATGTTTCAGATATGTTTTACTTTTAGGAACTTCCATTAACAGAATTTCGATTGCAGGTGAATCCATAAAAAATTAATTACATTAAACATTGTTAGAAACATTGTTCAAGAATGATATTTATCTCACAATTTTTTTTCCTTTTCTACATTTAATGATAACACTAATTAAAAGACCATAAATAAAAATGAGAATTCTATAAGAGAAATTTATTTGAGAACGATCTAGAAAATGTCTTTCTTCTGAATTTACAACAAGGAATTTCATTTATTTTAAAATTCCTTCCATTTAAATTCCATATAAATATATAATTAAATTTTAGTTTTAGAAATTATAAGGAAAAATTTAACATATATTGTGCAAGAAAATAAAGAAATTTTCTGTTTTAATATCTTATTTTAAAACATTTTTTTGCAATATTTTTGATAAATTAATGTCTAACAGGAGGCTATTTCTCAGCATTTTAATGCTTTGAATATTTCTGTTAATAATCTTTAAAAAGCTGGCAAGAGCTATAACACAAGTTTAAAAGGACCAAGAAGGAAATTCGGTAATTAGATAAAAGGGAAAAAACCTTAATTTTGGTACGGATGAGGTTTTTTAATAATTGTAAATGACATTAACGAGTAAAGTTTTCATTAAGTTTAATCCTAATTGAAATATGATGCACTATTCCCTCTATCTCTCTCCCCTTCGACTTATAATATCGTAAATGAAATTGCATCAATGCCTCATATACAGAAGTACTGCCAAAATTTAAAATTTTTGGTGCAAGGGGTCGTTGGTATAAAGCAAAATACAGAACACTTGCATACATTCAGAATTTTGTACTTTTTTATATATATTTTTGTAATCAGGAGATCTTAAAACGTCACGAAACGCAAAAATTTCAGAGGATCAATATTTGACCCTCTGGGATTTTTGCAGTTAATAATCATTCCATAACAATTTAAGGATGTAAAAAGTTAAATTTTTGGATTTACTTATTTTTAAATATTGAAAAATATATTAAAAATAAAAAATAATTAATTTATAAATAAAGATATAAATGAAAATTCTTAGATATTTTTCATTTTTTTTTAAGAATAAAAATAGAATATTTCATTGAATATGCTCTTTATAAACAAGAACTTTTCTGACTTATTTTGAATAAATTTGAATAATTCCCACTATAAAAGAGAAATCTTGCTCTGTACGGTGATAAAATTTCTCTATCATTCTTAAATTTATATCATTTTTTAGAAAAAAAAATATTAAAATAAAATGCATAAAAGTAATAAGCACATATTAAAATATTTTTATTTATAATTTTAATAATTTTAGCAATTTTTTAAATTTAAATTTTGATTATAATCTACAAAAAAATAAAAATATAAAACAGAATTTAATATCAAAGATGTTCTTGAAAGTAATAATAATTTCTATTGATGCATTCAACTGAATGAATTTATTCTTATTTTAAAAAATATATATACATGTTTTTATCATTTAATTAAATAATATTAAATTTTTTACTGTTTTTTAAGAAGAATAATTTATTAAATTTATTAATATAGATATAATGATATAAAACGTCGCAATGTTTTTATCTGTTTCTCTCCTTTATAACGCAACTTTTCAATCGATTGGTAGTTTATTAATATATTTAGACATAATAAACATATAAACTAAATTTTATTTAATTTAAATTTTATAAAAATATTAAAATAGAGATGTATATAATATTTTTATGTATGTTTTGTCTGTTTTCTGTATTTATGTACAGTCGAACCTCTGAACAACGGCCATTGACAGGAAACAAAAAAATGGCCGTTGTTTACGGGTTATTTTAAATGAATTTCAAAAAGAATCGTTCCCATATATTTTATATAAATTCAAATTTTAGCACCATAGACTCTGTTTGTCACCCAATTGATAAGGGCCAGTAAGGACGAAATGCATTTTCGTCAGTCTACCTCTATGGGGGCCAGAAATTTTCCAGGGTGTTAGTCTGTCCCCGATATGTCGGGCCAAATCGCTTACCATTCACCTGCCCCTATTGTGGGCCTGACCAAACCCACAATGGCCATAATTAAAAGCGCTCAAAGGGAGGAAAGAATGGGGAAATTTATCTACATATGCAAACTTTTATAAATACTCCTAAAATATAATCTTTTAATAAATTTTACTTGTATATATCACATATTTTCGTTTAAAATATTAAGAAATTTGTCTAATTATTATCCTTAAATCATTTATTTTTTAACTGTTATTAATTTTTATATTATATAATAGTATTTACATAAACGAATGATTCATTATTATTACCGCTTCTGATCTAAATATTAGCATTTATTTGTATATTTTAAATATTTTCATTAATGTTTATTAATCATTAAGTCATTTTCTCTTTTACACTTCATTCACTTAGAGTATATTTCAATGTAATCAGTGAACAAACAAGGAAATTAACTATAAAGTTAGTACCGAATTGAATGCGAGGACGTCATACAGAGTTTTATGAATGAGTCACACTTCACTAACAAAGAGGGTGACGGTCTGTAAGGTTTTAGTTATGATATGATAATTTTCTCGTATGGTAACGTGACGTATTTGCTGTTGCAGGAATTGAAGATATTTGTCATAGAAACAAATTTTTAATTACATACAGAAGCATAAACGAATTTCTTTAAGTTATTCATAATGAAATATAGTAAAATCTATCTAAAACGGACTCTCTACGATTAAGAAATTTGCCTAAATAAAAAAAAACAAATTGGAAATGAATGAACTTGCAGTGTAAAATTTTATTATAATCCGAAACTTGTCTAACGCGGAAGACTTTCTAAGAACGAATCGCGTAATATAGTTTGAATAAGGTTGTAATTTTCAGCGTAACGGTGCTAAACGTAGTGTTAAATCCTTATTAGTACTATAACTTGCCAAGACGGACATGGTCAACTTGTTTTTGAGTTAGTCTATATAATACTTAATAATTAAATTATATTTTAAAAAATTTAATATTTTGAATTTTTCTATAATTATTCTATACTTAAATATTTCATATTAATTTTTGTATATTATCATTATTTAACTTAATTAATTCTGAGAATTTCTTTTATAAATTAAATATACAGAGTGAAACCATTATGTTGATCTTTGTTGATTTATTTTACACTTAAATCATGACAGTGAGACAGAAATGCTTAACAAAACAGGTAATTATTTTTATTATAAATTTTAAAATTTTGTCCACTATTTGAAATTTCTTGGTTGGAAGTCTGAATGAAGCCTTCTCAACTCTTCGGCAACTGACTGCCGGTCTTCACCACTAAATTAACTTGAATTCACTCTTCCTTACTCACGTCAACTCCATTCTTTTGCAATAAACAAAGATTAACGTAATTCTTATGGCTCAAGATTTATGGACACAATGTATAAAGTATCACGAGAAATTTATTAATTGTCTTTAAAACTTATTTAAATATATAGTTTTCAAATAATTAAATTTCAAAAACTGTTTTAACTTTAAAAGATAAATAATTTATTCCATAAAATGTTTCTGGCGAATATTCGAAAGCTCTTAAACTCTTATACCTTTAATACCTTTATAAATTATAATTAATAAAATTAATTTTAATAAAACTTATTTACTCTGTTATCTTATTAAATACATAACACGTATTTATGCCTTATCTATATATATATATATATATATATATAGGCCTATATTAAAAAGAATAACACTTCGTGTTAGATATAGGTAACATAGTTGTAATGCCTTACTGTATACCTTATGTTCGTATCTTAAATCTAAAATGTTTTTCCTGTTATTTCGCTGAAATTACAATTAATTAATACTTGATTTTTAATTGTATTTAATAATTTTCATTCAAGATTTCATTATTAACAAAGTATTTGCTGTTTTTCCAAGCTCTTGAAGTGTTTTACAAATAAAAAGTATCCAGATAATTTCTGACATTTACTTTTTATACTTTAGATACTTCATTTCGATATCTTCAGATTATAAATGAAATTAAGAAAATCACTTTCATGTTTTTTTTTTACAAAATGTAATTTTCAAGAAGGAATTATAAGAAGATTATTAAGTACTTAAAAGCATTTCCTTTGCATAAAAGTCCTTTTCGTTTAATTAATTTATCTAATATCTTTTAAGTGACATTGGATAACTTTATCTTAACTTTTTAATTATTTTATAAAGTGAAGCTAATAACATTTTAAAAGAAAATTCTGATTGACTTTTATCAATTACATTTGTAAAGTAGGAATTTTCCTATCTAAAAACCATTTTTTAATAGAAAAATGTCTCAATAATTATAAAGATAATTAATATTTTTAGTGCTAATTAAATATATTACTTCTTACATTTATCAATTTCTAAAAATTAAAAAAAAATAATTGAAAATTATAAAATTAATTAATTAATTAATTAAATCATTCTGTAAGATGAAATTCTTTTAATTTTTACAAATTTTAAACTATAATTTAATTTACTTAATAATTATTAAAATATAACAAAAAATACATTTAAAATAACCTTATATTAATATTAATTATTTTCATTAATTATAAATATATCTTTTTATATTTTTAACTTGATAATTTAATAATATCCTTAAAAATTTCATCTCTTTATCATGATTTAAATGATATTTTAAAGACGTATTTTAAAATATATTACTTATTTTCTAATTAATTTACTGAAAAAGTAAATAGAAGATAAAAATAAAAATTGTAATTACTGTTGCTAATTTAACAGTAAATCAATTTTGTATTTTATGCATGTATAATAATAATAAAAAAATCCATAAAATGTAATGAAATTGGGTTTTAATGCTGTTGATCACGCAGACATCAAGTTTGTTAGGGATTTATACAAACATCAAGGGGAAAAAAACGTAAAATTTATGTTAATATTATATTTAAATGAAAATTAATAAGAAAAGGAAATTCAATTATAATTTTTATTGGGGTTTTAGTTCCTTCGCTCCGTCGACTATGCCAGTGTTGTTGATCACCAACTTACTGTATCTATCTTTTATCGTTAGGGAATATGAGAAATATGTTTCTGCCTAAAATTTGCCGGATTTGCTTTGTGTGAAGGGCCAGTTTCTTACGGAAACTGGCCCTTCACACAAAGAAAACACGGAAAACTCTAAGAGGCCAGCCAGTTTGGTGAGGTGAGACACTACGACGAATCGCCAGTCTCTCCGTTTATTTGATTATGCCTCTGTTGTCGATATCTTTGTAATTTTCCTCTCAATACCCTTATGAATAACTCACTAAATAACTATTACACTTCTTCTGTTGCTTCATTAACGCCTTATTATAATATTATCACATTTTTTCTTCTTTGATACTACAATAGAATCTGGACCTGATTTTAAAATGAAGCTTTCTTATATCACACTGCACTTGCATTCCAATTAAAGAATCAAGAAGATGTGGAAAGGAAAAATCCAAAAATGTCAAATAAAAGTTCTAAAGTTAAAAAAGACCTTTTCATATCAAAACGTTTATCAACTTCATTTATTGTTAGATCATTACCAAAATTTATTATTCTTTCACTCGTATTTTCTTCCATATCCCTTCAAGTAAACGATTTTGTTTTTTTATAGATAAAACTTTTTATAAGCTTACATTTTATTATACTTTTTAAATAATTTTATACATAATCAATTAAGTACTTTCCGCGAATACACGAAAACATTCAGATAACAATAAAAAAAATAATTAAAAAATCAATTAATAAGAACGACAACTAAAAAAATCATTATACATTTCGAAAAATTCAAAAATAATTTGTAGAAAACGATAAAATACATTACAAGTGTAACTTAAGAAGAGATAATTATTTCTGTCCATCATTCTTAATGTATTTATCATTGTCTGTATTTAGCTGTATTTTTTTTAACTTTAAATTACAACAATTGCTTAAATAAATGGATAAGATATCGATTTAGAATACAAAAATGGGCCAAAACTTGATACTCATTGTGTTGTGAAGTCTTTGTTGTGTGTAATTAAATCATGAATCACTCGGTTAGTTTAATTACTCACTTTTGGTTTGAAGGCGTGTAAGTGGCAGAATGGGGGAAATTAAGAAATGCGTTATCACTCTCAGGTGCTGTTGATGGTCTTAAACAGCAAGGGATGAGCATTTTTAGAATTAAACTACGCTCCTCCGTGTACTTTTATTGAAAAGAATTAATTGCTGCGCTTATTTAATTGCTACAAATGTAAAATGCAATTACTTGAAACAAGTATGTTAAATTCATAAATGTTTTAAAGTTTTAATTATAAAAACTGTTCGAAAACATTTAAAAATAACATTAAAAATAATATATCTTCTACACAATCTTGTTTCCCCCTCTTCCAGTATGGAAGCAAATACTATTTTCTAAAGATATATCATCTCTTATAACCATTATTTTAAAAATAATTATTTAATTATTATTTAATTAAAGAAATATTGTTATAATTTCTAACGAAATTGAATTTTTATCGTGAAATTTATTTGTAGTTTCATTTATCAATAAAATATACAATGATAAATGTACTTGGACGAATATCTTTATACAGTTTAATGAATAAATTAATTGCTATAAAAAAAATATTTTTCTTTAAAAGAAAAAATGTAAAAAAATTACTTTATTTAGTGATAAATTCGTAAAAACACGAGCAATTTTTCTTGTGACGATGTCACAATGCCAGGCTGAAATTTTTAAACGTCTTTTAATTTAAAAAATCACGTAACTTCTGGTTTACACTGGACGTTTCTACATTGTTAATCGGGATCTCCAGCCCCTAAGCTTTCCATATCTGGTCTGCAGTTTAGTGGTGTCTTGCCCCTATACATCATACTTCTCCTTATAACAATTGAGTCATGCCGGTCATCTATCTAACTCTGTACTGGAGAAAAGTTTGAATTGAAATCACGTGACTTCCGCTATATACCGGAAGTTAATAGAAGTCTCCGGCCCGTAAGCTTGCCATATCTAGTCTCGATTTTCATCTATTTAACCCCGTTTTCTCGAGATTAACGAAGGACAGAAAGATGGATGACAGTGGAAATGTGATAGTCTGCAATTTGAAAATTGCAATCCAATTAAAGATTTTAGTTAGAAATGTGTAAAACACGTAACGTTTTACACACGTCTTTTCTTATTTACAGATAAAACCTAAAATGTCAAATAAATATTCCTAAAAGTCAGTTAACAGAGATATATTTTTAATATTTGCAATGCAATTATTCACAACAAAGTGAGTGAATCGCGAATATTAAAACATATCACAGTTAATTAAGTTTTAAGCAACTCTGTATATTAAAATATATTATAATTATAAATCAGTATATATGACTCTATAAAAGATTTAGAGTATTTTACAATTATAACTACTTAATAAATTATCAACTATAAGATTAACATATGTTAAAGTATAAAATTACTGATATTTTAGCTAAATTTTAAATGGATAAATTAATTTAATAATACAGAAAACTAATATAATAAATATTGTTAATAACTAGCTAGAAATTTAATAAATATTTTAAAAACTACGTAAAATAAAATATTAAGCTAACGTCATTAGGTCCATTAGAGCAAATATGAAGTAGAACCATGATTTCTCATGCTTTATAGCTTTTAATAGATGGATTGTTCGTCAGATTTTCATTAATTAATGTATGAAGATTAGCGATATGACTCGTGACCTCTTTATTTAACCTACGACAAGACACGTTTCAACACTCTGAGTGATAAGTTGATTAGATCGTCCATGGTATAAGTTGTCAAGCTTTATGATGACCCCAATCAATTAATTTATCATTTAAAATTTGGCATTGTTATAGTAGCATTAACGTAGTTTTTAAAATATTAATTAAATTTCTATCTAATTATTAACAATATTTATTATATTAGTTTTTGTGTTATTAAATTACGTCTTAACACCTCCACTTTTTAAACTCGAGACGTTCTTAGATTATATTTACTATTTCTTCCATTCAAAAAGTATTTCATGCTCCATATTTCATATACAGTACTTCAGAGTATTTCATGTTTAGTTCAAAGACTACGTTCCTTCTTCCAATCAAAAAGTAAAACTAAATGCAGGGACCAAGATCATCACATCATTATTATCGTCGATGATAATAATGATGTGCTCTTTCCATTTCTTTTCGGATCATTTCTTCCTTCTCTGTATGATATTCATATTGAAAGGCTAATTTTAGCTGATGATGACGTAAATTATTTAATGTATGATACAAAAAAAATATTTTAAAGAAAATATAATACAACAAATAATACGATGATACAAATATCTGACAGTATAAAAATTTCGAATTTATATAAAGCCTTAAACAATTTACAGATTTTTACTTTTTATTATGTACATTATCGAAGTGAGAAAAAGATTATCCGATTAATGATATTTGGGCATAGAGCAATGTAATCGGAATTTTTATCTAAGATCTTTCTAGCTAAAGCTATCCAAGTACAAAGAAGGATATTGGAAAAACTATAAAGGCGTGACTTTATTTTTAAATTCCTATCTTATTCTGTTACAATTTATCCATCTATTGGGATTTAGTGAGTCATTATTATAGTTTGATTTGCCGTGCAAATATCAAATCTTCATATAGGAGGTGAGTTGAATATAAATGTGCTTTCTACAAAATGAGTATTCGTACATGTGCAAGTTCCAAATTTTAGCATTGATTTTTTTTCTGTAAAATTCTAAGCGCTTTTCTTGTAACTTGTAGGGCAAAATATAATTTGTCAGCAATTCTTTATTATTAATAAAATTTACTTATAACTATCGAAGACTAGATGATCGAAGCGATTAAGGCATCATCCTCTCTGGTAAATCCGAGATCGAAGCCCAGGAATATTTCGTAAGCAGGATGTCACCACTCATTGTGGGTCTAGCCGAAACCCTGATGGGAATAATTAAAAGGCACTCTTAGTGCCCAGAAAGCAGAAAGAGTAAAAATATAATATCAGCTTTTAATAACCTGTTTTAAATTTAAAGTTTACTTATCCGAACGTACTATTTAATATTTATTTACAAATAATTTACTATCTACATGTTTATCTGTAACCAGCAATTAAACTGTTTACTGTCGGCTTGATTAATGGCTTCTATCCGTCTTTAAGCTTTTTATTTTTATTTATTTATATTCTAACTCTTTCCTACAGTGGGTACTAAGAAGATCTTTTTAGTAAGCCTGTTATAGGTTCAGCTAGGCCTATAAAAGGGAGGCGGATGATGAGGGACTAGACTCGACAACCGGACAGGCTGCCTCCCGAAAATTCCTGGGGTTTTGACTTTCGGACGGATACAATTCCGGGTCTCCCAGAACGGTAGGTGCTATCCTGACCTCTCCGCCATCCGACCGTCTCCTTCTTTAAGCTTTAATGAATTAAGATAGTTCATTACGTTCACGTCAGTACAAGCCTTATATAATTGTTTAATGGCTTAATGGCTACTTACTATCCATGATTTATTTATGTACAATTTACTATTTACGATTTATTACTTAAATTTGTTATTTACAATTGAACATCTGTCATTTATGTATTTTTAATCTGCCACCAACAGTTCAATTTATTTATAATTTACAATATACAATTATTAGATTATATAAAATTAATTTATTTAAAATTATTACTTAGCTCTTTATAAATAACAACGACTTATTTATAATTTACTTTCTGCTTTATTGCTTATTTAAACTTAGCACTAATAATTTATTCATTTACAACTTAATACGTGTTTAACTACTTACAATTTATTTATATATCATCGACTATTAACTTATAATTGAATATATATAATACATACACTTATTATTTACTGCTATAAAGCTTATTTCATTAAAATAACTATTTAAAATTTATTTATTTACAAATAATAATTATAATTTAATTATTTACAGTTTAATATTTGTAATTACTTACAACTCATTCATTACCTGTGTACATTATTATCGTTATCAGTTCAATATACAGAAAATAAATTGTTATTAATACTGTTCATTTTATTGAAGAATTAACAAATATATTTTTCATATTTGAAATTTTATACCAAGAAAGTTCAATTTTATAAGAAAAAAGGAAAGAAACACGAAAGTCCTTATACCAAAACCTCAATTATCTTTGAAATATTAAAGGGAAAAGCATAAAAATTGTAAGATGATGCTTATATTTGTGAAACAGGAAACCCAAGAGTCATTACTTTGAGTTGTTTTCAAGTTTTAATTGTACATAATCAGAAATTAAAGAAGAAAAAAATATCCAAAGAGAAAATTAATGAAGGTAATAATGGAAAGTATTTATTTTTTAAGAAAAAAAATCATTTATTCACTCCTAAAAGTATTTAACAAATGGATGTCTACATTTATTTTTATTTTATTTTTAGTTTTTTAGAAATGAATTACAATAATTTCAAGCTTTAATTGTTGTTAAATAATATATTACTTTAAAAAATAATAATTTTAAAAATTATTTTTATAACTTCTAAAGAGTTTCTTGGAATAATAATTGGTACATAAAGTTAAGAATTTATGTAAATATATTCTAAAATTATAATTTTCATATTTTTAATTGGTATAAAGTTAAAAATAATTAAATTTAATTATTAAAAATTAATATTTTTATAATTCTCTCAGGAGAAATTTTAGATGCGGAATGATGATGATGTTCGCATCTATGAAAAGAGAGGAGTATAAAGTAGTAAGTATACAGGTTAAATTTAATTACTTTATAATGCAATTCAATTAGTGTAAGGTGTAAAATCTTAATAAAATAATAATAACAATAATAATAATAATTCATATTTTAATATTTTAAAAATTTATATTTGAATAATGCATGATGATAGCACTTAAAATCTAAAATAAAGTTGTATAAACTTATTTAATGTAACATAACATTTAACAAAAATAAAATAATTGTTGACATTTCTTTAAATCATTTAATTCTATGCAAATTAAGTAGATTTGATGTAAATTGAATTGAAAATTGATGAGTAAGGCAACCTAACACGTGAGCGATCTGCCAAGGGGTGTGCCTGCAGGCAGAGGCGTAGCTAGGGGTGGGCGGTGGGGGCAGGGGTGACACCCAGTAGGCCTGTACCTAAAAGAAAAAAGGTCAACGACTCGCTTACCATTACAGTTTCTTCGCTATGAGGAGACGCCACGAGAGCTCGCACCAACTGAAAATCTTACTGTGATTTATTCTATAAATCTAAACTCATACGCCGCGACATCGGATATTCAATATAGCGTTCAAGTTGCTCGAGTGCGAAGATATTACAATTCAACTGTGTTTTATAAAAGAGTTAAAATGGGTGACACCACGATATCCACACCGGGTGTCACCCATGCTAGCTACGCCACTGCCTCCAGGAAGAACTTTCTATGGTAAACTGGCCCATATTTAGGTGTTAGACAAGTAAAGAAAGACCAGAAAATTTCTCGTAGCCAGTCTATTAGTCAGACGCGAATCCACGACTAATGTTCTACAGTTTACACACTGATGGACACAGGTCCAGCAAGATACGTTAAATTTAAATTTTCTTTTGACTAAAATGGAGGTTTAAAAAGTGGATGTCTTTTAATTAATTTGGGATAAAAGTTTAGAAGAATATACTGTAAATCTCGAAATTTAGCAGTAAATCGTTGGAAGTGAACCTCTCATTTTAGAATTTTGACAAAGTAAAGTATTGTAAAAACGACTCAATAATAATTTTTCAAGTGTTGACACAGACATACAAAAGTAATTTAAAAATTTAGAATTACCTGTTTTATATTATTAAATAATGATATAAAATGCTCTCACCATTTTTTTTTATTCACAGGATTTATCCGATGAATTTTTTTTGACATTTATACATATAATAAATATAGATATATGACGTGTTATCTTTGTTTATCACAAACCTCTGCTACAATCAAATATAAATAAGAAACTAATCAATAACATAGAAAATATTTTAAGCACTATCTCTATGATTAGAAACTGCCAAGGTTTGACACCAGATGACATGAAATAGGTTTAAATCTTGAATTCATTATTTAAAATATTTGTTACGCAATATACTATTCTAGCAAATAACTTTTTTAAACTTTTCTTTAAAAAAATTACACGAAAAACTTCTAAAATTCGCTCTTAATATTACGTTTTACTTAATATTAAGAGAAAATTTCAAATTCAACCAATCAGCGAAAAGAATCCATATCGTATTTAAAGGGTATAAACTTGTTGTGTAGTATAAAGACCGAAAAATTAAAGTTTTTCTAAAAAATATTTTAAAAAATTATTTATATATAATTTTTTTTATTAAACTTTAAATGTATATTACATATAATTTCTGTTTCTAAAAGAGTACTACGTTCAACACTACGATAGACGAATGCTTGCAAGTTAAGGACTAACATTATCAACGAAAGCATATAAATAACATGAAATTAAATAAAACCAATATAAAAAAACTAATATTCTTAGTTGCCATTTTGAAAATATGAAATTTTTATTGTAATAAATCGAAATAATAAAAGGTTAAATGTGAATTTAACTATTTTGAACGTATCAGAAAATACTATATTTTTTAACGTTGATATTTATGTAATAGTAATTTTTCGAACATGACATTTAGAAAAGTCTTAAAAATTATCAAATATAGGTCAACATTTCAATATAACTTTTAAGATAATTTTTTATATTTTTAGCCAGAGGTAAGACCAATCTTACCTCTCCTACCGATCTAACCTAAGGTAAAATGTCATACCTTAGGCTAAATAGAGAATCTATTATTTGCAGTTAAGTTTGAAAAGGTAAAAATCAGAAGTATTTTTAGAAAAGTGAAAAGTCGAATATTCTTCTACTTGATTTAACCAAAAACTTTTAAATAAATAATTCTTATAAAAAGAAAAATTATATATATATTTTTTTCTTCTTACAATTTATGTTATGTCTTTTGTTCTCGATAAATTTATAAGAATGCTGACGGTGTATAAAAACTTTGATATTATAAATACACGGTCAAACTTCGATTTAACTCCACCATTTTTTCCTCTTCTGAAATTATCACTAAATCGAGGTAGTGCTACATCGAGGGGTTTGACAGTTTATTTACGTGTAAGTATTCAAACTTTGCTTATAAAACTGTGTTTAAAATAAAAGATAAAAGCGACCCAAACCGTGTGATCTGCTATAAACGACATAGAATTTTAAATTTGTAAGTAATGAAGTATTGGATAAAGCAGTAATTTACTAAGGTGATTTTTCAACCACCCTGTGTGTATTTTTAAAACAGCTTGAAGAATTTTAAAGAAATTTAAGTTTTAAGAAATGAATAATTGTCTAGAAAAATCTCAAACTAACTTACTCCGACTTAAAATTACACCGTGTAATATAATCTGTTCTGAAATGGGAAGACTAATAATGTCTTTTCTAAAAACAATTTTAACTTATTTTCCAATAATAAGTGACCAAAAAAAACTTTAGTTTTCTATTATAAACTTAAACATTATTTTTCTCTTCTGAAAGACCTTTAAAAAAATAATTAGTTTATGAAATAATGTAACTTCGAGTAATCTTAAATTTTGCACTTTTTGGTAGGGTGAATCAACAGTTAGTTAACAGTTGTTTTCTTTTTACTCAAGTAGTTTTTTAAAAAAACTGTTTAAAATGTGCCTTCTTGTTTAATAACAATTTATAGCATACTAATACAGTCAAACTTCGATATAGCGCCCTCCAAACTAGCGTTACTCTTGTAAAGCGCCAATTGATACTCGTGAGCAGATTTTCCCTATAAATATTAAAGAATTCTTCATTATCCACAAATTACTAAAAGGTAGGATTTTTGGGTTGAAAACAATACCAAATCACACGATTTTTAAAATCTCGAGTTTGTGTTTACATCTCATCTTATTGCTTAAAGTTCTTCAGTTTAGCGCCATTCTCGATTAAATGTAATTTTCAGAGGAGTTAAAACTGTGGCAGTTTATAATTAAATTGTTATGGGCCACCTAGTGTAAATAGTTGGATAGATTTGCAATATTTCTGGCAAAATATTGTAAATTTTCGTAATATTCTTCTTATCCATAAAGAAAATTTTCAGGATCAACTTGAACTTTCTATTATTGGTAATTAATTATTTCTTAATTTCAGTTATCAAAATTACTCGTTCAAATGTTTAATTCATTCTCGAATTTAATTTTATATATTTTAACAGTTATTTTTTTTATTAATTTAATTGAAAACACGAGAATATGTTACTTACATTAATAGAACTATTATAATAAACATAAAAGAGGTATGAAAAGTAATGAAGAAGAATACAGGATTGTAGGATTGTGGAATAAGACAACGGAAAAAATGGGCAAGCTGCCAGGGGGAAGATTAAAGGAAGTGCTAAAGATAGTCCTGAGAGCACTTTCTATGAGAACTGACCCCTATTTCGGTGTTACAAACGTGAATAAAACTTCACCGTTTGGGAGGTATAAACAATCCGCGATATGTTCACTCCGCTACAAAAAAAATAAAATAAAAGTAAATACAAAACCAAAAAATAAGCTAGGAAATTATTTTTTGAAATAATTAAAAGTAATATACTACTTAGAAGATTATTATATACATTATTATATTATTTTATAATCGAAAATTGCTCTATAATTTGGTTTTTTTAAAACTTTTTTAATACAAATAATTAATTTTTTGTGTTTTCATTTTACATGCATATTCAGTAATCTCCA
Organism: Centruroides vittatus; assembly: GCF_030686945.1. NCBI lineage: Eukaryota > Metazoa > Arthropoda > Arachnida > Scorpiones > Buthidae > Centruroides > Centruroides vittatus. The sequence goes on from NW_027121950.1 coordinate 220,959, forward strand.
AATAATGGTATAATAATAAAAGATGTTTTAGTTCAAGTTAACTTTTCACTTAACTTAAACAAAAGTGCCTTCTAATACATAATTCCGACATTAAAATTCTGTGCACTCAAATGATAATTACGAACTATATTAACTTTTCATGCTGTTTTTTTCAACGTAAAGGTCTTTATTAACATGGTTACAATGCTAATTTTCTATGTCATTTAAATACGGACAGGTTAATTAACAAAAAGAAAGTCAGAACATGTTTCAAAATTCAATGACTCGAGTTTTTTGAATTTTCATAATTTAAAGCTTAAAAATATGAATATTTTAATTTATTTTAATGTATAAACTAATTGTTATTTAAGTATAACGAATTTATTTTAATAATTCGTTCTTATTTAAAAAATTAATAAAGTTTTAAATATTTAGATTTTTCAATATATTTTATTAATTAAATTATAAACGATTTAATTTATTGATTTAAACAAGTTTAATGTAAGTCGTTTCTTTAATAAAACTTTTAAAAAATACTTTTAATAAATATAATGTCACATTTGTTTTTTTATCTTAAATTATATCATTACTGTGCTAAGGAGATGGAAGAATCACATAGAATGAAGGATGAGATGTGAACCAGGACACTACAAAACTGCACTCTACGACAGGGGTTTTTAAGTTTGCGTGCCAAAATCTCCAGATTTATGATGCAAAATACAAAAGAAATATATATAAAAGATGTTGGATATTAATTCTTTAAAGTCAGCCTTGGGTTGCGAACCGGAAAAAAGTCGTTGGCGTGCCACGTTTGACACGCGTGCCAAGGGTTGCCCACCCTTACACTACGAAGCTGCAGCCTAAGGCCTCGCGCATTTAAACTTAATTTTATTTGAATGAAGAGAAATGTTACAAGTTAGGGCCACAACATGAAAATCTTTTCATAAAGTGCAATACAGCACGATTATTACGTTACAGGAATGAAAATTGTCTTCCGACTGGTGAAATTCGTAGTGAAATATAAATGTTATATTTATATGAAATGATAATTTGGTTTTATGTTAAAATAATGCATTTTTAATATGATAAACTTTCTTTTCCCCGTCTTCCTTCTCAATGCTTAGACCGATGGGTAGCATGTTACTTTCCTGGCCTTTCCTTTTCCATAATTAGCTGTTTAATCACACAGTAAGATATTTTTTGACGCCATTCAAATATTCTTGTTACGGCTTCCCTCTTCCTGGTTTTTCCTCAATCAAGTAAACCGATAAACTTATTTATATTAAATACCAAACAAAATATTTAAGATAGAACAAGGTGTATAGAAATATAAAAGAAGATATATCAAAAGTGTCGTCTTGTACCCAATGTTATAAGAGTAAATGATTAATGAGTAATACAATAAGCATAAATATATAATTTTTTGGCTTCATATTAACTGAATTTATTAAATAAGTAGAAAAATTATCCATAGTTGAGGCCTAAACATCTGACAAAATGATCCAACTTGCTCATGTACTTAGGAAACATAATTTATCAAAAGTTGAGAATCTCGAGATTGGTACGAATCGTAGAAAATTGATAGAACAATATATTTTGGTAGATAGAAGAATAAAAGTTTTTTATTTTCTCTAAAGAAGAATAATAGAGCAAATTCCCTTGATAGAGGGTGATAACGATAGCCTTAACTGAATTGTATTCTTACAGGAATTATAGATTCATAATAGTTTTCTATTGCCCGACCTCTTAAATGAAGTAAGAATACTTAATTGAATTTTAAGATTGCGACAATGTTAATCGCGTGTCTTTTGTTTATCCTTTATATGATTGATTGTACTGTACTTCTCAAAGGATTTGTGTAGTTGTTTATTCTAGTTACAAAATCGATTCTTTGTTACAAGGACATTCAAAATGAACAAAAATTACCTAACTATCAAATTAATAAACGATTTGTGAGATTTAACTTCATCAAAAATTATCTATGGGATTAAAAACTGATTATAAAATTTCCAGTTTTTATATAACAGGATTTTATGTTAGTAATCATCAAACATGTAATATTTATCTCCCTTTCTTCTTGTTTTTGATAGCAAAGATGCATTACTGAAAACTTGAATAAATACTTTCTACAAATGATAAATATATCAACTGAGTAAGTTATTTTAGAAATTCTCCCAACTTGCAATTTGAAAATACTCAGAATGCAAAATATTTAAAATTAATTCTTCATTACACTTCTCATTATACTACATATTTCATTGAATTATACACTATTTGCTTTTATTTTCTCGCTATCGGTGATACAAGAAATTGATCATTGTGCAAATTTTCGTTTATTTTCACTACATAAAAATTCTCATTTCGTGCATACTTAGCAAAATATATTATCATAACAAATTATTTTGAGGGAATAACAGAAGAAAGCTTAAGAAATTTAATGAAAAATCATTAACTGCTAAACATAACTTGAGACTATCAGTGTTCAGCACAGAATTACAGTACACTCTTGATAATTCGGCCTCTCAATTATCCCCCAGTGTGTTCGACTATACGCTTCCCTTTCCATGAAAATGTTAATCATATCACGCATCCGGTTTACTCGTTTGCTCGGGTTTCATTTCCGGTAGGCTCACATTATTTTATGTCAGCTCGCCGTATTATTTACCCGTCTGCATCCAAAAAGAATCACTGCCGAAGGGCACGCTATTCATTGCTTTTACCCTGACTTTAGCCTTGAATACTCGCGGTAATTCGGAACTCTCGCTAATTTGGCGCCCCTCTATACAAGGAATAGCCGAATTAGCGAGATTTTAATGTATGTATACTGTATAATATATAGTAAAATTTAAAATATTAAAAATTATGAAACATTTACGAATATTTTTATGGATCAATTAAATGCATCTATCATTAGTAATTTTTGTACCATTTTTAAACATTTTTAAATAAATTATTTAAAACTTTTGTATATTAAGAACTATATATACTAAATAAACAGTTTTAAGGGTGTAAATACATTGGCACTAGCAGTATAAAATCGATTCAAATTTATATGAAGCACACTTCAAGCGATGATTACCAGCATACAAAGTTCAAATTAAGTTTTTTTATCTTTCGTATTAACTGATCATTAGGAATAATACTGTATATATGCATGTAAATGTATTTTAAAATGTATTTAATGTAAATATGCATTAAAAAATTTATTGATTGGGTGGTCTTTAGATAGAATCAACTAACTAAAAAAGTTTTGCTATTAAACTGCCCCCATAGAAACAGATGGTCTTTACTTTGTTTAGAGTTTTAATTTTACTTTTCTAAGAATAACTATGATAATTTACTTTTAGTATTAATTATTTTTGCCTTGTTCTTTAATTTATTTAATTGCACAATGAGTAGATAATAATGCTAAAGATGCAATTAAAAATATTGTTTACAGTTTCTACTCGATGAGAAGAAGCAGAATCATCATTGCAAGAATTTTAATGATAAAGCATCATAAAATATAATTTAGAAAGTAAGAAAACAAAAGACTTCATTATATTGTTAATATCTTGCATATAAATAAGTTAGTTTTATTTTGATTATCATCTGAATACAATATTTTAACTTTATTTTTAATATTATCTGACGTTTAGTAAACATTTGCAATAGATACTACTAGTGAGAAATACAGTAAATCTTATCAAACCACAAACTTCTTGACTACAAAACGCATGTTAAAATAAGAAAAAATTACGTATCAAGATGCGGTCATAAAATACAAACTTCAATTCCAGAGAGAGCCATACATGTTTTAGGCAATAAAACATAAGAATTGTACAGTGACAAAAAAAACTAGGACAAAATATCTCATTACGAGAGGTCAACTAGCACTTTAATAATGTGTTTATGTTATCAGTAATGTGTAGTTAAAAGCATAGATGAATATGAGGAAACGTAGATAAAGTGCCAATAATTTCAATATTATTTTAAAATTATTGTATAAGCCTTTAAAATAGCGCAAAGAATATCTAAATACAGAAATCAGAATACTTTTTCAGCGAATAAAATAAATAATTATTAAATTTTTTTATCTATAACTATGAAGTATCATAGCATTCACACTTGATATTAATATACAAAATTATCTTTGTTTTTTGTATAAGCTAATATAAACCCAGTTTTTCTGAATATACTAGTTAATTATGGTATAAATATTTAAACATTTAGAACATTGTATCTTTATAATTTTTGAGCGGTTTTAAAGTAATTAAAAGTTTTTCTTAGAGTAATTTATCAGCAAGTAGCTCGCGAACTACATTTCTGTATAATGAGGATTTTCTGTAAAGAAAGATTGAAAGAAAAAACTATGTTAAAATAAATAGTTAATTCTTTGAAATAATTTAAAATTCTTTTGTTCGAATAGCAGTTTTTTCTTTTTTTACTCTAGAAAAGTTATTCAAAATTACGGAATACTTTGAAAAAGGATCACATTAATCTATCAGTTTTCACGGAAGATAGCGTGAACGATACGTATTTAATGTAAGAAATGAATGAATTGAAGATTAAATAAATAGTTTTTTATCTTAAAAAATACGCAAAGAAACATTAAATAAATGTAATTAATATATTTAAAGTAAATAAATTAGAGAAAAATCCAAATGAATAACACTAAATAATTTTCTTAAATTCAAAATCTGCAAAGAAAAACGTCAACTTTCTTTAATTCTATTTTATAAATGATAGCATAATTTGAATATATGTAATGCAAATATTTTTGAATTTATGGAAATGTATGGTCAAAATGATATGTTTAATATTAAGATAACATCTTTAGTTCGTTGAAATTACATCGCTTATAGGGACAGAATTATGGAAAATACAGTACATTAAAAGTAATTTGCTACAGAAGAATGTATTTCTAATGTCACATCACTACTCATTCGTCTTTCAGTCACATTGATTTCACTAGGCGTATAATAAATTACAGTTTTTTTATGTACGAGATCTTGTATTTTCCTTTTCTTTATTTAGAGAAAAAATGCATATTGTATTGTACTGTACATCTTAATTATAAGACTGTAGCCTACTTCTTTTACTATTCATTGCTTAGTTTTATAATTAATTACAGAAATATGAGTAGACGTAGAAAGTAATTACTGTCCTCGCGATATAAGGGGTGGTCCAAAACATCGGTCAACCTCGTTGTAAGTTGATTTTAGGGCAATATATTTAAAAAGTATAAAGATCAGATAGCAATTTAGTTTTTACTACTTTCGGACCACCCTATATGTCTATACAGTGAAAATGGTTAGAATAGATGTTTGTATAGTGATAATATACAATATAATGAGAATGTACTATACAGTGTAAGGTGGACTAAAAGTCAATTAAACATGTTTTATGAGTTGCAAACTGAGTTTTAGAACAACATGCTTTTTCTTAAATAAAAAATTTAATGGAAATATGATTAATTATTTGAATAAAACGAAAATTTAATCTGTACATTGTTATCTGACACCTGTACACTAATATGCACTATAAATTTATGTAGAAATTAGATATTATAACACGATAACAACAGTAATTTAAAAAATTATTTAAAGTAATTTTTACAAAAATAATTGTGTAATAATTATACAAAGTAATTTTAAATATATATATATATATATAATTAATAAAATAATTAATGTAAGACTTTCGGTTAAATTTAATTAGTACGTGTTTTGCAGCTTATGAAATTTTAAGAGTAATAATTTCTGTTATATTTTAATAAATTTAAAAAATTAAATACATTAACTAATATAAAACTATAATATTAGTTAATTTTATCTTCCTATATGCAATTACGAAAAGTATACTAAATTATACAGTTTAATAGTTATAAATATAAAATATAGAGGCATTATAAGATACAACTTTGCTAAAATTTCTGTAATTTATTTAATAAAATTTAATTCTAAATTAACTCTAAACATGTTTATGCATAAAATAATTAATTAAAATTTAAAACAAAATTAACTTTATAAGCGTTAGTTAAATTGATATTTAACTCTAAATATATTATTAATTTGAATTTACTGCGATACCACGAAGATATATTATTAAATATAACGCAAATTAGCGTGTACAGATAATAAATTATGTTTAAACAATTAATTATTCTAAAAATATTATTATTTTTTTGTATTACTTTGATCTTGATATTCTTTCAGATATTAAAATTTGACTGATTTCTTTTTTAAAATATTGATTTAAAAGGCAGTTATTTTGGGAAAACTTCTTATTGGTCTGGATAACTTTTAGTGAATGTATTATATATATATACTTTAGCAGTTTCTTTTTTTGTTTTTATTGATCCTTGTGAGATCGAGTTCTTTTGTGTATCGCATCTTAGTTACCACAGTATAGAAATAAGTGTTTTCTTTGTATACTTGTTCATCTTGGTGACATCCGATGAAGACGACAATGTTTTCTACAACATACATCTATTGAAGTGTCTGCGACTTTTAGGATGCAACTGGCAGATAATCAATCTGAAACAGGTGAAACTTCTTGCAGCTGACAATACTTTGACGTTTAAATAAGTAAAAGTTCTTTGGTTCTAGCCATTTTTCCAATATAAAAGAGTTTTAATTTGTATGCATCTTCCTTAAGGGTAATATTTATTCAATTTGTCTAATTGAAAAAAGTAAGATGCGCGTGTAAATAAAGGATTTAATTTTTATTTTAGATTTTTAATATATTTTCTATTTTTATTTTTAGTAATTTTTTAATCAAAATTATTTTACTTTTATCAGAGATTTTGGATAATTTTTTAATAGAAGGCCTTTCAGGTGTTGAAAGAGGATTTAATCACTTATGTTTTTTTAACCTCTAGTATATTAAAAACCAAAAAGTTATAAGATTTTCTTTTTTAAATAATAAAATTTGACAAAAATAACGATTCTTCTTAATACAAAAGAAACACAATGGAACAAATGTTATTGAGGCCTCCCTGCCAAGTGGTCTCGTCTTTGAGAAAATCTGTTGTATAAAATAACACATATATTTAATAGAAAATATAAAAATTTGTAGTTAGCTTAGATTTACATACTCCAAACTTGGACTTTCGGAAAGAAAAATAGAAACTAAAAGCTTTCGAAAAGTGTTTGTGTTGGCGCTGGATAATGAGAATATCTCTAGAATGAGAGTAATGAATAAGTATTAACAAGAGTAGAAGAAAAAAGAAGGCTGAATAATTGGAGAAACAATTTTAAAAAGAAAGAAGACAGAAATTATGATTGGTCATCTTTTCAGACACTCAGACTGATATCACACTCTAGAAGAAACTAAAGAGAAAACCAGGAATAGGAAGATCTATACTTGGATGATGTCAAGGAAGGGAAATCCTATTCTATAATCAAACAACTGACTATGGAAAGGAAACTGTTAGGAAATTAAATATGCTATCAACAGCTCATGGGTTGAGAAAAAGAAAAGAGATATTTCTTATTAAAATGGTGATGTTATGATATTAATAATGGTTCCTTATTAAAGGGAGATAAAGAAAACTGCAATTTTGTTTTTCATAATCTTAAAATTATAATTATTTATCCATTATTTAAAATTTTATTTTTATAATTAATTTAAATATTTTAAATTATATTTATTTAATTTAGTTTTTTAATGCTTATTTTGTTTATATTCTTATTAATTTTATAATTGATTCCGTTTGTATATCTAAATACGAACTGATACTTTTATCTAAGATTTTTTTTATTATACCAAGATTTAAGTTCTTACTTTTTCGCTTTTTATAGTAATATTTTCCAACTATTAGTTTTTCTTTTGGAGCGTGTGGAGAATCGTTAAAATGCACAGAAACCACGGGGCTCGTGATCTACTAGTTAGAAAATCATGTATAATATAACGTTTTCTATTCTTTTTCTTAGTTAATATTTCTTGAATTTTTAAATACGTTTTTATTAAAATTAATATTTTACTTACAAATTTCCTAAAAGTATAAAATTACACGATTTTATTATGCATTTACAACACTTTAAATCTTGTACATCAAATCAACCTTATAATTTGTTTTTTAACGTATTTTTATGAACTAAAAACAAATTATTTTAAAACAAAACACATTACTTTGCAATTATTATAAACATTATTGTATTAAATTTGTATTTCTATATTAAATTTTCCGAAAAAAAATTTAATTTTATAGCATTCTCTTCATATGCATTTTACTACTAGCAAATAAATAAAAAATAAATAAATTACATATCAATTAATATTTTACAGACTTAAAAATTCATTAATTATTTTATTATTATTAAACAAATTTATTCTTTTTTATACCTAAAATCAAGGGAAAAAACAAAAAAAATAACTTTTTTAGATGATTTATTATATTTTAATATTTTATTTCTGCATATTATATCAGGCTATCCAGCTGAATTTATTTCTATCTTATTGCATTCAATTTTACATGGATTATGCAAAATTGAATGAAAACCAATGATATTTCAACTGAAATTGCATTGGCATATTCCTATAAATTGTTATATATAAAAGTATAAATCCTTGATTGTACGTCGATATATATATATATATATATATATAAATCTCCAGAAAACAACAGAAATTTCAACACCTGTACAAGAATATTTTAAAATTCTGTTTTCTAAATTTGCATGGAAATAAGTATCGGTAACGCTATTCTTCTTTAGAAAGTCTTCAGGGGAAAAATTATTTCTTAAGTTTCTTCATGAATAGCTTCCTTTCATCTACTTATCACTCGAGTCAATACCTTAATATCATATTGTTTTTTTTTTTTTTTCCTTTTTCCTTCTTTCTTCAAGAATTACATAAAGTAGAAATGCTAAAGATGAAATCAAGCGTGTAAAAATGGGCATTGTTTTCTTTGAACATTTTTTTTTTTTTTTTGTATTGTAAAACTTTATATTTTATAATTTTTTTAAGAGAATAATTTTTAAAATTCTAATATTTAAAAATAATACTTATTATTATTTAATGGAAATAGTTTAAGTATAAATGGCAATAGGTAATTAAAATAATTTATTGATTAGTTAATTTGAAATTATAATTTGCTTTTTAGGTGTAATAATGTCAGAAACAGAGTAGTGTTTTAGTGCTATTTTTCTATTGATGTTTGAAATGTCCCATTAAAATACTATGGTTTCGATGGGATATTGCAACTCAAAACGTGGGTGTTCTGCCAAAAGGGATGCCTCAGGGAGTATTTTCTGAACCTATTTAGGTATTAAAGACGTGAAGAAAACCTGGAAAACTCCACCTGGCCAACCGTTGGTGAGGCACCAACACGCGACTAATTATCAGTGTTCAGCGGTTTTATCCAGCGGTTCAGCCTATTTACAATAAACGCTTTCATTGAAAATTGCATTAATGCTGTTTCATAACTGTTTAATGTTGTTTTTATATGAGAACAAGCAGCATTATATGGTGAAGGTGAATAACAATCAATGATGTAATAATGGTGCTATTTTCTTAATGTAAAAAAGAAATGTTAAACATCAATTAAAATCATCACTAATTAGAACAAGTTTTTTGCTATTTTAAATATTAAAGTGAAAATTATCTATTTCAAGACGAACAACGTTGTCATAATATTTCCATTACAATGATGCTGTTTCATTTAACGTTATGGTTCGATATTATAATGCTGTTTAACCGATAAGAACGTTGAGGCAGAATAAATTTGCAAATTATAATATAAAAATAAAAATTTAAAACTTTAAAATATTTTTTAAAATATTCTCCTAAATGTATATTTGCCATGCATTAGATAAAATTTCTTATGTATGTAATCGTTTGCAGAAGATTTCATTCGAAAATGCTTTTTACATAATGTTTTACGAAAATTTCAAATATTATTTTAAAAGTTATTTACTTTTAAATTTAAATCTTTCATTTACTAAAATCTTTTTTACTTAATCAAATATATTTTTATTCAGATTTTCCGAAACTTAGTCATAAAATATCTTTTACTTTTTGCTAATTAGTATTTTATAAGTATTTTAATGCAAAATTAATGTTAATTAATCATTTTTATTTTTAAAATACTTATATAACTTATCTAACTTTTGTTATATATATTATAGTAAGCAATGCATGTACTGTACAGTACATGTATAAATTACTTATTATATCATATAAACTTCGTGTTGCAGTTAAATATTCCGTATCGTAATTCAAAAATCTCTTGTATCATTTGTTAATTGCCTTTTTCTACTTGTATCTTAATGCAAATCGACATAGATTGATACTATTTACATATTAAAATCATTAATATTATACTGTGTTACCTAGCTTATATGACATAAATACATGTATTGTAGGTATTAGTGATTACAAGCGTATATATATATTCACTTCATACAAAGATCAAAAACTTGCATTGAAGATAGTGTTTAAGATAAATTTATGAAAAAGAATCAAAAATTGGCAAACACTTTATCTTCTTTGTAGCTATAAGAAAATTTTAAACAGTATTTTGAAGGTATTATTGTTATAGAAAGGGCAGAGTGAAGTTGTAATAAGATATTTTCGAGTGAAGTTATTTTGTTTCTTCTTTTGCAAGAGATACGTTTTAAATTTCCGAACATGTACAATCGACAAAGGAAGAAATTTTTGTATTCCTGTTTACATTACCTCTTCAGATGTCTTACAATCTAATCGATTTTCAAGCATTTCTTTGTTTGGAATTTAAGATTAATTCTTAAGACGGAGAATCCTTTGTTACATAGAAAATTACATTAAATTTAACGTTTTTCCATTTATAAAGGTTTTAATTCATAATTCTTACAGAGAAATTGTAAGGTATGGAATCGCCAAGACGCGCGATTCCCACCAGTTTGTTATAACGAACTTTCATAACGGAAAAGTCGTTAGGATCGGCCGGTAGAAACGACCGTTAGGAACTTCCGTGGGAAGAACCGTTAAGTTTCGAATCGTCAACCATCGGACGATTGGCCGGCGGGAAGTGACCGTTGGCGGCCGTTGCGGGAACATTCAAATTTGATTGGAGCAGGGTTCGAACGCCGTCGACTATTTAAGTTCGTATCGCGATCGGCTGGCATCGTATCGGAGGTGATCGGATCGGATCGGATCAAGGGAGATCGTCGTTATCGAAGTGCTAACTAACTCTCTCGTTGGAGATTACGTGTTTGTGTACGAACTTGTTCCTGACTCGGAGGTTTTGTTAATTACAAGTCTGTTTGTTCGTAAGGAGTTCTTTCGACGAATTTGTACGGGAATAGTCGGTTGTTGTTCAGACTAGTGTTTGTGCATATTTAATTGTAACTCTAATTTGGATTACTTTGTACATTTACTGTAAATATAAAATTTGTGTTTTTCGTCAAACCGACTGAGTGGTTATTTTGAACATTACTGAAATGTAATTTAAATATGCTTAACAACATAATTAAAAATATAATAATAATAAGTATAGAAAATATTTTTAGAATAACTTTTTATGTTAAGTTAAATTAAAATATTTTTCTTTATTTGTTTATATTTCATACTAAAGTCTTATATTAACAAATAAATAAATTATAAATTTATACAAAACTGTGTTTTGTTTTATTTATAGTTTAAATTTAAAAACAAAATATGCTGATGTAAAAATAGAAAAAAATGCAATGTAAAAAATAAGAGTGAATAATAATAAGAATATTTATATGAAAAAAATGTATAAAGTTCTCTTTTCTCCTCAAATAAGAAAAAAATCGTTGGAAAATATCTAAGAAAAAACACCTCCAGGTAAATATTTCTTACGTTCATAACATTAACAAAGCGTTGTTAGATTCTTTACATACGTAGATCAGTTGTAACAACATTTGAATATTGCCTGCTTTTTTTAATTAAAAAAAATGAAAACTAGAAAAGTTTATGTAAAAAACAAATATAAAAAATTTATGAATATATTTATTTTTACTTGAAATTTAACTGAAAGTTTTCAAATTAATTCTAAAACAATTTTTAATAAATTGTACTGTATTTATTTATTAAATTTAAAAAATAAGGTTTTATTTATGAAATTCAAGAGTCTAACCAGAAATAATCTTTACTAATACTGTCAAACCTCGGTATAGCGCTAATTTTGCCTCCGAAACTGGCGAAATTGGCGCTAAACCGAAGGGCATCGAACAGTAAAACAATGAGATTTATACACAAATTTGAAAGACAATTTGGTGTAACTCCTTTACAATGCAAAATCGTAAGTTTAGTCATTAACAGGTGTTAAAGCTTTCTCTATTTAATATTTAAAAGGACGAACAGTTCGTTAGATCTCTATGAGGGTGGTACAATAAAGGAGAGAGTTATATCGAAGTTTAACTATGTATTAATATAATAAGTTTGTGATATATTAATCAAGAAATAAAACTTATGACTATTTTATTTGTTTGTCGTCGCCTAAAAATTGTAAAAATTCAGCTAAATTAATGAAGATGAAACTTGTAAAAATCAGAATGTAACAATGAAGAAAGTTGTAAAAACAATGAAGTAATAAAAATAACAGTAAAGTAAAAAAAAGTATTAAAACTAAGAAATTAACAGAGTTAACAGCGAAATTAAGAAAGTAACAAAAAAATGAAGTAGAAAACAGTGAAAGGTGAGAAAATAACAAAGAAAACAGATAAAAGAATAGTGATAAAAACAGTAAAAAAAGTAAAATAAAACAGTAAAAATGAGAAATTAACAAAAAGTTAAAATGTAAAGAGAAAATTAACAAAGACGAAACAACTAAAGTAAAAATGTAATGAATCAAAGTTGTAAAAATAAGAAAATAACATTAAAAAACAACAAAATTTAAAAATTAACTAAGTGCTAAAGTAACGAAGAAAAACAGCAAAAGTTCAAAATAACAAAAGAGAAATCAGTGATAACAAGAAATTAACAAGAATTAAACAGGAAAGTGAAAATCGACAATAAAAAAATAAGAATTTAAAACAGAAAAATCAGCAAAACTAAGAAAGGAAGAAAAAAACAATAAAATAAGAAAGCAATGCTGGAGAAAACACCAAAAGTGGGAAAAACAACAATGGAGAAAGCAACAAAAATAAGAAAAAACAGTAAAAATCAAAAGTAACAAAAACAGAAACCAGTAAAAACAAAAAAAATTAATAAAGAATTAAACATTAAAACAAAAAAGGGGGAACTTAAACAAAAAGAAAACCGCGAAAATAAGCAATTAACAAAGAATAAAAATTGATACCGATGCTCGAAATTTCTTACGATATTTCACTATTATCCTGTAACGATGATGTATTATGTTTAATAAATAAAGTTTTCCAGTAATGTAGCATAATAATCATTTGTCACACTTACGTAATTTTACTGTACAAATTCGTATTTTACTAATTTGTCATCATCATCCAGGTTTAGATTCATTGTCGATTGATTTATAAAGAAGAATACGTCTTTTATTTTTATGCAATACAAAAACCTAATTAATGATTGTTTTCTATCGATTCACAATCATTATCTCTATTATCTTTCGAAAGCAATAAATGTTGCCTTTGCTTGGGCAGCTGTGACGAAACAAAAGTTTCGTGTTCAAGTTTAGTAGTTATTGCCTTTCTGATGAATTTCTCTGCCTCCAGGTATAGACGCTTTCTGTTTATGCAGGTTATGTTATTGTTATTGTTAAGCTTTAATGAGGATAATTCCCTTAAAATTATTTATAATAGAAACTAGTTTTTAATAATACAAAATGCAATTTTATCGATTTAATTTCTGTTTTTTTCGAGGATGTTTTCTGCTTTTGTTTACTAAGATAAAGAAGTAATTATACGGTATAAAAAGTAATAAAAGCTAAAATTTTTATTGATATTTAAAATTTCTTTTGCGTAAAAGTTTATTATTGACTCTCATCCCAAATTTTAACAATGGTTATCTTTTTTGCGTAATTTGCAATAGGCATTGCCACAATCAAATAGCACCATTAAATCTAATTTTTTTTGCCAAATTGAAAAGATTTTTTAGAAAAAATAATCTAAAAACACTTATCAACAAATTCTATCATCCGTATAGATTTATAGAGTCAGTGTTTTTTGAAACGTCTAAGCTCAAAAATCATTCATAAACTGAAGTAAATAAGCGAGAAAAAAAAATCTATAAAAATTCAAAAAGTATAAGTAAAAAAGCAAAAAATTTTAATAAAGCAAATTAATCAAAGGTATAGAAATTAAAACATAATCAATTTAGTATAATTACTTAATTATAATTAAGAATCCAAAAATTAGTATATATATTTAAAAAAATCATTTCATAAAGACTTAATTATAAAAATAATTATTAATTTTTAAACAATAAGAGAAAAATTCATTAATTACTTTTATATAAATAAAATGGCAATAAAAAGAAAATAATTGAAGTATTTTTTAAAGATAGCCGTTCGTATAAGTAGAAGTAATCGATGTTAGTCTTCGGTAAAGTTTATTATAAAAGGATAATAATTTTTTTTTAAATGTTGAAAGTTAAAACACTTAAAAAAGAGAAAAGGTTGGTTAATACGATGACTTTAAGATTAAATCGAAGTTAGTTGCTTGGTCATTTAGCGAACTATTAGCCTTTGATCCTTGTACAAGAATGCGCAATACTCCACCTCCGTGTACAAAGTGAAGCTGTCTTATTGATCAGGAGGTGGACAGAAACTGCCACACTTCGTTGCTGGATGTACAGGAGACACGACGTGTAAACCCAGCCGCTCCCGAGGGTCCTTTCATGCAATCATCGCTCAAGACATTGTTTCTGCTGCTCTGCCTCACTTACGGTAAGTGCACGTGCATCTTTATCACCTTCAAAAAAACTTCCTCCCTAATACTTTCACACTTAAAGGTTTTTCCATTAGTCTAAAAACTCATTTAAAAGTTTTTTTAGAAGTTTGGAACATTTACATTTCTAAATTTTCTAAAAAGAAAAAAAAATAATGAAGAGAATTCTCAAATGCTAGGTTATAAAGTAGTGTAATTTTTCAAATGATAAAACATAATATGATTTATTTTTTATCATCTAAAAACATTAAATCGATTATTTATTTTCTCGTTCATAAGGTAATTTCGCTTTAAAACATTATTTTATTCAAGAAAAAAAATTATACCAGTATATTTGTATAATATTTAAGAAATTAATTTTTTGGATAAATTTTATTTTTATAAAAAAGAAATTGCATTTTTTCTTACAACGTTTCCTCTTTTTTTTCTTAACAGTAATAATCTTCCATCATTATAAAGATCGTACATTAAAATAAACGTTCTTGTTAGTAATTTTTCAATTTTAAAAGAGAGAAAAATATTTTAAAAAATGGAAAATTTTTAGAAGAAATAACAAAAGTTTTCGCTCGAAGATATTTTAAAAAAGTTATTTTTTCCCTTTTCCCCCTACTAACTTTTGAGTGTTATCTTTAAAATTTTTAGGATTTACACGTTGCTTAAAGGTATCTATCGGTAATATTTATCGAATGACCCAGTAAAACTTTAGAAAAATATAGATTTTTCACAAGGATCTTCAAGTTATTGAAATTTCCTAACGTTTTGTTCAATTTTCTCAATGAATAGAGTTTAATTTCAGGCTAAACGATAACAACACTTCAAGTAAAATTACTACAACGTTGAAGCACTTTACGTGATTTTAACTTACTTTAAAAGAAAAATTTGTAGAATTTTTTTAAAATATACTTTTAATGATTTTTATTACAAAAGAAAGAAGAAAAATAACAAATTATTCTAATTTGAGTTCAGTTACGAATTGTTATTCAATGAAGCAATAAGTTATTTGTGAAAGATCCTTAAAAATTCCAACGCCCCAAATTTGCGTGCCACTTTACTACGCCCCTACTTTAGTAATATATCAGCATATTTAAACACCATTTCTATTTTCCTTAATGTAACTAATTTCTCTGTAAAATAGAAACCTTAAAGTACATGTAAATTTATACAGTTATTCTGTATGAATTCTAATTTAATACAATTCTTCGACTTCAAAAAAACGTCATCAACGGGAAAAATTAATTGATATTTTATGGTTAAAAAGTAAATAATTATTTTTAAATTGTAACATTTTAGAACAATTATAAACAATGTTAGGCTGCAATTTTTAATCACATTTTTAATTTATTTAATTTAAAATATGTACTACTCTCCATTTTAGTAGTGCCTTGCTCCTGTACATCATACTTTTCCTGTTAGCAATAGAGTTGTGTCAGTCATCTATCTAACACCTTTCGGGGAAAAGTTTTGAATTGAAATAATGTGATTTCCGGTCCAAAATGTAGGTTTCTATATAGTTAATCGGGGGCCTCCTGCTCCTAAGCTTTTTATATCTGTCTCAAGTTTCATCTATCTAACTCCGTCTTCGAGATTTAAAGGAGAGCTGCAAGTTTACATCTGCAGCTCTCCTTTAATTATACAATAAAATTAACAAAAATTTTAAATTGTTAAATCCTTTAACGCTTATAATGATATATAAATTGTAAATTAAGTGATATTGGGATATATTTTTACTAATTTTGAATAAGAATTAGAACGTTTTAGAAACAAACTCTCACAATAAAAGAAGCGCAGTGTTTATAACTTAAAGCAATAATTTAAAACTTTATATAAAATAATTTTGAAAAGAAACATTGTCAACTATTCACTAACATGTCTTTTTTTGTTTTAATATAAAAATACCCTCTAAAAATTTGCGAATAATCTTTCTTTCGTAATTCATTCACAAGCAAGGATACTTTCCAGAAGTTTGATATACGCAACAATTTTAATTATAAATAATTTAATTTATGCATTTAAGATTTATCACTAATATAAATTAATAATAAAATCCTTCTAAAAGTATATTAGTAGCGATATTATAATCCTGT
Organism: Centruroides vittatus; assembly: GCF_030686945.1. NCBI lineage: Eukaryota > Metazoa > Arthropoda > Arachnida > Scorpiones > Buthidae > Centruroides > Centruroides vittatus. The sequence continues at coordinate 237,811 of NW_027121950.1, forward strand.
GGATTATAGAAAATCCGCAGTAACGATAATTTATCTTCAAACACGTCGGAATATTTTATAATAGTACCATAAATTTTATGACGCGAGACATTCAAGTATATTAAAAATTATTCGAAACAATATATTTTATAGTAAAATATTATATATATATTATAAAATTTAACAAAAAATATTTGTATTTATTATGAATATTTTATTAATTAAACGCCATTAAGCATAGGGTACTAATTGTTAATTATTACTGTTAATATTTCGATTTTTTAAAAATTTTTTATAACATTTAAGTGATGATTACGTCATTAAATTTAATCCTTGATTACATTTGAGAATTGCCGTTATCGTATTCTTCAAATAAAACATCGAAGTATGCTATAAAACAGGGAAGAGTTTATTATTAAAGTTAAGATGTGTAATATCTTTTAATTAGTTAGATACGATCAATTCTTCTCTTACTTTTTTGAAGGATTATTCTGAGATTAATTACAAAAATTAAAGAAAAATTCAAAAATTATTCACATAATTTTTCCCTAAATTTTTATCTTTTATTGTCAGATTGAATACTTTTTTTTAACATCAAACTTTGCCTTGTAATTTATCAAATTAAACGATTTTAAACTTTGTTAGAATTAAATCTCTTCTTTCTTTATCCAAAAAAGCGAAATATTTTTATAAAAAAATTAATGATAAAATGATTTTTTAAATAATTATATTTTTGAAAGCTTTAAAATATGATTTATTAAAGTAAATCTATATATTTTAAATGCGCTCTTCGATGTTTGATTGTTCGATATTCATTTAAATAAAATGAAAAATAAATAAAAATCTTGCGTGTTCAATCTCTTCTTCTTCATTTACTTTACTTTAAAAATATTCTAGAAATTCAAAGTATATAAAACTCTACCCTTAGAGATCGTCGATGTTTGTAGAAAAGGCAAAGAAAAAAGGTTTCTAGTTTGTCTCCCTTCCAGAATAACTAGATACAATTTCTTATACATTGAAAGAAAAAATATATATATATTTTTGAAAAATTTTTTAAAATACTTTTTAGATTTGATTGCAAAGAATGTTTATTTTCTTAACTACAAATTCAAAAATAACGTTATTTTCTATAGAAAAATTTGTTCTATAGAAAATTCTATAAAAAAAACTTTCCTGATACTTGCATTAACGTACTAAAAATATCTCAAATTACTTTATTAATTTTTTTAAAATTAAAAAACAAAAATCTATTGAAATTTTTTAGATAAATCGTAAATTAATTCGAATATTTAAGTTATTTTTTTTGTAAATTAGAATACTTTTATGCAGTTTAATTTCTTAGTAAATTCTCCAAATTAATTTCTATACAGAAAATATTATTAAACAATTAGGAAGAAGCTAAAGCGAATTAAAATATATTTTAATTTAAAAAAAAAAATTCAAATTTAAGAATTAATCTATAATTTTTCAGGAAATTTTCTTTATTGTTTTTAGTTATTTTAATGCATTTTAGCGAATTTAGTCTTGTCGTAGTCCTATTCTATAACATATAATGGGCCCTTCTTTATTATATAGTAATAAATTTAGAAATGTGAGATCCTAGAATGCAGCCTCATAGCGTGAGCCCTAAGCTATTGCTTGTTAACCTTTGTAAATCCATCCTGACTACGAGTATAATACAATCTCTCTGCGGAAAATATCATTTCTAAGTTTATTTTCTTATTTTCTGCAGAGAAATTTTATTTAGAAACTTTATTAAGATACTAAAATCAGGACCTGATTTACAGATAAGCTTAATAATCTATTGCCTAAGGCTTCACGCTATGAGGTTAGAGTCTAGGAGCCTCGCTCTTCTTAAACTTTATTGGTTACGAGGCTTTTACATGTTATGCAAAAATTAATTTATGTAAAAAATTTCAATATATTTTTCATTAAAAAATTAATTTATTCTGTATTAACCTTTAATTTTTCATTTAATTTTAAATTAAAAAAAATTGTTTGAAATATAAAATTTAGTTAAGTACAGGATCAATATATTATTTGAATAATCAGTGCATTTGTATTTGAAATTGTATCTCATTAACATAAATTAAATATTAAATATAATTTTTTAGATTATAATATAAATTGTTTTTATTTAATTTTTTTCATATTAAATGTTTGAAAGATTGTACGAAATTTTCAGAATGTAATGGCAAAAGTTTCAATTGTTCTTCTGAGAATTTCCAAAAATGTATGGATTCGTTGCAAGCAGTGACTCAAAGCGAAAAACTTGCATTTGCTACTACAAAAGAGGAACTTTCGGATGTCTGTCAGTAAGTATAATTAAATTATAAAATGATTAAGATAAAACAGTACTTTGTACACTAAAAATGTTAGTGGTGCGTCTATCAGATCCTTTAGAGGAATAAGAATTTACAACCTGACAAAGTTAGTACTAAGTTTAATTAAAGAAAAGAGACTATAAAGTAAAACTAATTTCCTCCAATTAAAGAATAGACACTTAAAAGTTATAAATATAGTTAGTTTTAATTAGATTCTTTGCAGATTTCAATCTTCATAATTTAAAGTGGAGTGAGTGACAGAATAATGAATGTTACAGGAAACAAGTAGAAGTAGGTTGAGGGATTTTAGAGTGATTCAGGAAGCGAAGCAATTGTCGTTTCGAATTTCACTCAGTTTTCGAGCTTCAGGAAGTACTGGATAATGCATTAGTTGGTTCTGGTGTCAAGCACCTCTGACGATGTTTCTATTGATAGGAGATTAACGCCTTGCTGAAGCGAAAGATCTATTGTGAAAGAATGGCATCTTTCCAAAACCAATGATTCTTTACGCTGACTGAACGGAACCAATTAAAATCGTAAAGAACTTATATACAAAAGAATATTGTAATGAAATAATTTAAATAAAGTAAATAACAAAATAGGATCTTTCACGATAAGATCTTGCAGTTAAAGAAACTTGATTAACAGTAGGTTTTTGCAACTGTTTCTTTGGCATTTCACACGAACTTTCTAGCGCTTTAAGCATTAATTATCTACCATTAATTTATAAATTTTACAACGCTAATTCGTTAATTCTATAGCACTTTAAGCACTAATTATAGAGAAACAATTCACACGTTCTACATCGCTCTTAGCAATAATTCTATATCACATTAGAATGAAGAATTGATACCGTAGAATTTCCATTTTTCATAACTTTAATGCTAAATTTAGTCAGTCAGATTAACGATAGTTTAAATTCTTTTCACAAATTTTATTTTTTACACCATTCACATAACTTTAAAAAGAAAAAGATAATACTCGAATTGAAGCTTAGTTTCTAGAAGTGCATTGTAAAAATCTAAACTTCGTGAGACGTGAGTGCTGATAAGAATGTCTCCAGAGAAGAAACGAAGAAAACTATATTCGCTTGATGTGTGGTGTTTATTTCATACTTTAACACACTTCTACTTTCTTATCTTTAAATGCACCAACTTCTCTTTCTGTTCCACTGGATTTTAAATTCACTTGACTAAACTGTCACATAAGTTATATAAATTGATTTTATTGCTTTCATTTCCATTAATTTAACGTTTCGTGAAGATATTAAATATTATTAGCATGCGTTTTTCGTTTAAAATTAACAAGATTTTCAGCTCGTTTTTTTTTTAACTCTAGAGTAACATAAATTATAATGAATTTGTTACGATACTTATCTGAAATTCATCTGTATGATAATTTTATTTTTAGGCAGCTTAAAGAAGGCTTCTACTGCGTGGAAAATCATAGTAAAAAATGTTTTTCTACTACTCAAAGACGTTTACTCGATTCTGTTGTTTCTGGATCAAGAAACGTTATCAAAGATCTTTGTGTTTCTGGAAATATACAAGATAGTAAGAGCTTTTCTTTATTTTATTTCTTTTTTTAATTGATTTTTTGCAAATAAAAATATTAATTTGAATATTTAAGAATGGTTTTTTATAATGATTAAAATTTGAAATATCATACATATAATGATATTTTAACGTTTTAATGATTACTGTAAAGAATAAAAAATCACCGTTCCTTGTTATATTTTATTGTTGTTATTGTTAATATTCTATTGTATAGTATTATATTTTTATATATAATACTAAATAATATTTTATAATAATAATATTATTATTATTAAATATATATGTACTAGAATTGGCTAGGATCATTTTACATATATATGTACTGTACATATACACATATCATTACTGCAGAGCATATAATTATAAACTATATAGTAACTATAATGATGTAAACAATTTTTTACATTTTCGTTTTTTAATAATGTAATTATATTCTTTTTACATCAAATAGCCTTAGGACATAATTTATTTATAATTGCCCTATGTTAATTTGTATAAATGAGATTAATAATAATAATTTACTCATAATTTATAATAAATGTTTTAATAAAATATATAATAAATTAAAAATTTAAAATATATTCATATTTTTACTCATAATTTACGTATGTAATGACGTCAAAATGACATCAATACATACGTAAATTATAAATAAAAATATGGAAGGTAATCTTGCAAAATGTTAAATGTGTATATATTCTTAATTAAAAATTCAAAATAAATATAAAAAGTCTGAATATTATTTCACGTATTTATTTTTCAAACAGATACGTGAAAAAAATTTAAAATAAATTGATAAATAGAATTAATTTTTAAAAATTTCTTTTAAAAACTAGACAATAATACAAAAAATAAGCTTAAAACTATAAATATATCATTCAATACGTAAATTAAAATTTTAAAATACTGAATTGTTTTTTACAATAAATCTAATTATCCATCAGAAAAAAATGGAAAAAAAACTTTTTTTCCCTCCAATTACCTTAAAACAAACAATGAAAAGATTTTTTAGATAAAATTAATTTTATTGTATTCATATAATGAAATTGTATCAAAATAAATTTAATATCCGTTACAAAACTTAGAAAATCAAAGATATATTTAAGTTTTTAAAGAAAAACAGGAAAATTTAATTACAAAAATAAAAAGATATATGTATTTGATATAAAAAATAAAATAAATTTTTAAAAGAATTTATCAGGTATTTAGTTTTTTTAAGGTCTCTTAGAGATCGAGAAAATCAATGCCACGTACCTTATTGAGGATCCAATACAAATCAGTGTTAAAATATATATATTATATTTTTTAAGTAATAAAATGTGACAAAAAAAGTTATTTAAAATATACAAGAAATGAAATGGATTATTTGAAGCAAATGTTTTTGAGGTCTTTTAAATGTGAAACTTCAGAAGCATAAACTAGGCCCTATATAAGTAGTAGACAGAGAACTCTATTTCTAAATAGTTTTTTAAATATTATTTGTATATTTTTACGCCATATGTATATATAAAAGAACATTTTTCTACAAAATATTTGAAATTATGTTGTTATTGGCCACTAGCTCAATAATGTTGAAAACCAATGGTCTATATGTTTTAAAGCATGCAAGATTCTGTACTTATTTAATTTTTTCAGTATTTATATTAATTAATTAAAACTTTTAAAATTAAAAAAAATTAAATATTATAATAACTTAACATTTGCATTTCTTATAAATAAGATATAAATTGTTAACTTTTTTAAATTAACTTTTTAGAAATTCCTAGATTAATCGATTAAAACTTTTTTTTATCTTAATTAAATAGTCTAAACCCATAAACCCATTATACATCTAAAAACAAACTTTATTAATCTAATTTCTGTGTTATTAAAGAAGTTTTAGATTAAACAATTAAATATTATAAACTTATAGACAAAACGAGCAGATTAACATAGCTTAAGTCAATTACATTTAATTGATTAATCAGAAATTCTTTAATAAATCAATCTAAAAGCTGTAAATTTGATTACTAAAATTAGTTTTTACACATAAACGAGTAAATTAATATAGGTTAATCTCACATTAAATCTAGAAATTTGATATTTTTATCATTTTAAAATTGATATTTCCCACTTTAATATTCCAAAATATTTACTTTTTAAAATTATAAAATATTTCTAGCTTTATAATGATATCGAATTTTTCCCCATATATTCTTCTAGTTTCACGTAAATTTTTAAACAAAATTTTGAAATAAAATTAAAAATAAAGTAAGGAAATTTGATGCTAAACAGAGTTAAAGGAGATAAATATATTAAGAAAATTCAAAATCATTCAGATAATAATTAATTTTGAGAGTTTTGACTTAGATTTATAGCATCAATGAACGATTAGAATTACATAAAAGTCAATATTAGCCACTTTTGATTAAGTTAGTAAGAATATATAATTAATTAAAAGCAAATGGAGATTTAAAAAATTGACTTTTTGGTATGTAAATATTGACAAAAGTAAAATTCGATCGTTATTAAATATAATTAAATATATATACATATTTAATTATATTTAATATTTTATTAACCTTGTATGTGTGTATGTATATAAAGAAATGTAAAGTAAATTAGAGAAACCGATAGGTATTTTTTTCACTTTAGAAAATAACTTTATGTAGTTAATCTAAAATATATTTTTTTAAATGATTAAATTTATATAAAGAATCTTTAGAAGTTATTATAAAAAAAAACTTCTTAAATAATAAAATTAGCATTAGCAATCAGAGAATTTTATATAAGAAATGTTTTAGAAATGAGATTAGGGAGAACAATAGTATTGTTTTATAGAAAAAGATTTTAGAAATACAAAGAACAATAAATTTTATAAAGGAAATGTTTTAAAAATAAGTTTAGAAAGAATAATATATATCTATAATTGAATTTTTTTAGATTCAAAATTAAAAATAGCAACTTATTTTATAAACTATTTTTTTAATAAATTAAATTTATAAACAGGAGTATACGTTAAGAATTGTTTAAAAAAAATTAAATTAAACTATTTTATATAAGAATATTATAAAGAATTAATTAAAGAAGAGAAATTGTCTACAAATAAGTTTATTAGCGTAATTAAACGAATTTTTTATTATTAAAATTATTAAAAACATATATTTTATATATGACTTTTTCACAATATAAATTGGAGATTTAGGCCTATAAAAGGATCTTTTTTAGAAATAAAATTGTAGTGTTATATTTATTATTATTATATTACAAAAATTTATATATATATATTTTATTTTATTATATATATAAGGTTTATTATATATTATAAAGAATTAAAAGGAATTAGAAAGAGCGGTTTATTTTACAAAAGATTTTTTGAAAATAAAATTATAAAGAGAATGCTCATTATAAACGTATATTTAAAAGAATAAAATACCAATACATTTTGCATAAGAAGTTTTCAGAGATAAATTTAGAATACTCTATAAACCAATTTTTTAGAATTAAAATTAAACACTTTATATAGGAGTATTTTAAATGGAATTCAGAGAAAACAATTTTAGAATTTTTTTAGAATAAATTTAGAAAATACAATATACAGTACCTGTACTTATATAAACGAATTTTTTAGATTATTCTAAATTTAATTATAGAAAAATTCTTTCATAAATTATATTGTTTTCTCTAATATCCTTGCTTAAAAAGTCTTATATTAAGTTCATTACTCTTAAGAATTGTTTTTTAAAAGATTAACTTATAAAGTTATAAAGTGCAATACACTTTATATAAAAATTTTTAGAACGGAAATTAGATAAAGCAATACATTTTTATAGCAATTTTTTAGAGATAAAATGAAAGAATGTTTTCTTTATAAAAAAGCAATAATAAATGAAAACGTTTAGTACAATTTGAAGATGAAATAATAAATAGAAATTAATTTCATATAATTTTTTCACATACAGTACGTGGTTATTTAGTAAAACAAATTTCGTAATTACCTCTTGTTCATTATTAATTAACCTTTGTTGTTAATGCATAAATATTAGGAAAGGCTTTAGTGTTTATTTTAGCTAATAACCTAATGTAGTAGCATGAATAAGCAGTTTGTTCAATTTATCTTTGGTGCCATTTGTTCTTGGATAGGATTATACGAATAATTTACTATTGAATTTGATTACATGATATAGGAAATTACTTGACTAGTAAGGAAATGCTCTCACGTAATAAAGTCGTTACATTCAGAATTTCAAGTAGCATTATAATTGAGGTATACTCATAGAGTAATGTATAAATTTTCCTATATTCTATTTGTTGCTGCCTCATTCTCCCTTCACAAAACTTAAAATTTGTAAATCGTTTCGAGTTATAATTAAAACATTTTAATCAATTTTCAAATATTTTATTTAAAAAATTCAGTTTCGAGTCATTAGAAGTCGAATGAAGTTCAAAAATTCTGTTAATAATTTCTTCTTTGGGAGTCGTTCATTAATTGCGTATACAGTATTTGAGCCATTTTTTTATCCTTTTCCTCTTTTTTGTGTACAAAGATGTACCAAACGTACATCTTTGTACACAACAAAGATGTACTAAACATACATCTTTGTACACATTTTCCCCTTTAATTACCTGTATAATAGTTCACAGATTACCTAGCATTAAAGAAATAAAGTTCTGCAAATATTTTCCGACTGGTAGTGTACTCATAGGATTAGTAAGTAGGCTTATAAGAACAAATTGGTATGCTACTACACCGAAAAAAGCAAAAAAATTCACGTATACAATGCCTCCCCCACCGTGTACAATGCTGTACTTTCCGCAAATCCCTCCCTTAAACTGTACTGTACATGTAATTAATGGAAGGTCCTTGATTCTAATGATCCTTATGGTTCAAATTACGAGAATTCGACGTTAATTTTATAAAAATTAATTATAAAAATGCATAAAATTTTAAAATGGTTTGTTTGTTGTTTTATAAATTTTCTATTATTTTGTCAAATCTTTTTAAAAGTAACGTATTATTTCTGTTGTATTGTCTCGACTAATGGCAGAAGTAGTGATAAGGTTAATTACTTAGAAAGCGAATCGTGCTAATTCCCAAGATAACACTAATTACAATTAGATAGGTCACTACTCTAGGGGATGGAAACTATACTGCAACATCAGCTAGTCTTACTTTACATCGGTTCTAGTACATTTTTCTTTAGTAAAATTTCACATAAATGAACTAATTTAGCTAAATACTCTTCGAATCTTCTGAATTCTTGAGCTCTTGAGCATTGTATAAAACTAAAATTTATGAACTTTTCAGTAACATTCAAGAAAACATTCAAGGCTTTTCAAATAATGTTACATTGTTTAAGTCTATTCTTTCCTAATTTAATAAATTAAGAAATACCCCAAGTATTTTCCTTACTCATTAAACCAGAAAATGGTATCGAACGAAACAAGTAATAATATAAAATTCTTTAGAATATTCTATGTTTCTATTTTATGGTTGAATGTTTTTTGTTGTAATCTTTACTCGTAAAAGAATTTAAAAAATAAAAAAATATATAAATATGTTTTCAACTTTAATTATTAAAATGTTTGAAGACCTGAAAAAAAAATTTCTTTGCAATTACTTTGAAAAATTTAATAATAAATTTTCCAGTTACATTATTACATTACTAATGAATATTTAACTATGGCAATAAACTTAATATTTTTCAAAAAATTATTATTAATAATTTTTTTTATATTTTCATAAAATTTTTAAGTTATTTTTCTTTCTTTTTTTCTAATATCACAGTAATTTTTAAATCTTATTTTTGCAAAAACATGATAAAATAATTTCAAAAAACTCCAATAAAATTTAATAATTTTCTAAAAATGATAAGTGAGCTTTATGATTTTTTATTTATTTATTAATATTTAAATATTTTTAAAAATTCCTGAAAGATGAGGGTTATCGTTATAACGATTTATGGGTGAAACTTAAATATTTTATTAAGTAAATATGTAAAAAATATATCAATTTTTAGATGAAAACTTAATATTAATATGCTAGGTAATCCAAAAGTCAGTTAGCCATTCTTAAGATCTTAAAAATATTTCTCGGTTTTGGACACTGAATTTGCTATTGATTCTTGAGAAAATAATTTAAATTTTTATCATATTTCTAAATCTAAAAATAAGCAGTTACATGGTTTCAAATGATATTTAAAAAATGGTAATAAAGTTTTCTTCCAGAAAACTATTTTTTTTAAATTTTTTATATTATTATGACCTGATTTTTTTTTCTTTTTCGAGGTTTAGATGATGTTCTTTAATAAATTTTCTCAATTTTTGAAAATAAAGATAACAATTTATGATAAATTGAAAGAAATTTGCAAGTTTTTATTATGGAACTTATGACAAACTTTACTTGTCATAAGTTGCAAAAGTGGAGTGAAGTGTTCAACAAAACTCGCATTAAGATTATATCTGGCAATTAAAATGAATCAATAAAAGAGTTTTCTCTCTCTTATTACCCTCATTACTACAAGTTTAATGCTTCAATTATAAGTTAAAATGCCGATTATGATTTCCTTTTCTAGAGGTCTTTAAATTATAAAATTAGCCATCTAATGAATCGAAGTTCTGAAAATAAAATTATTCTCTCATCTTTTATGAAATAATTAAACTAGTTAGCAAATAATCGGGGTGAGTAATGTTTTTATTTTTTTTTTTTTTATTCTTCGAATATTATGAATAAAGTCGATGGAAAGTGAGCTGATTCGGCGTAAGAGGTTATCTATCTGAGAGAATGGAAGATCGATTATTTTTAAAGATAAAAAGAATTGTTTCTCATAATTTTGAATTAATTAAAATTATAAATTTTTAATCGATCGTTACAGTTTGATTTCCAGTTCAATTACATTACAAATCGATCAAGGTCGGCATGATCTTGATCAATTCATATGGTATCGAGCGCTATACCGTATGTATCATTATGTTGGAAGCACTAATTATATCATATTCAAACATTCCATTTATGCAAGAAATTCTAAAGAATATTAAATTAAAGTATTTAAAATCTTGTATGTAACAATTTTCTAATTAAAATGTTTAAAATATTCTAACAAGTTTAAAGATTTTTAGAAAGGTATAAGTCGTAGTACAATATATCACGTCTCAGTTTCTGATATGCACTCGAATAAGGCATGGGAGGCCCAGAACTGGACGTAGATTTGTTGTGGCCTTAATCTAAAACATGTAACAGGTCCTTCAGAATCCCACCAAATAATAATAAAGGTAAAAATATAAGGCTTTCTATCGGGGTGCCGCAACGAAATTTTAAGGATACCGCTGAGCAGCTTCATAATACTTCTTACGTGTATTGCTATAAGTACGAAATTATATATTGGTAAAGAAGTAGGGAATGCAGAGGGGAAAAAAATTACCAAGTTGGGATGCCAGAAAGAATGAAAACACTGCCTTAACTCGTAACACGAGGCCCTAAGCTGCAGCTTACTTAGCTTACATGCAAATTCGGTCCTAGTTAGTGTGTTAATATGAACGTATGTCTGAGGAATCAGAGATGCAGCAAATAGCCTCAAGTTATTTGTTACATGGCCTCGAGCCGGGCCAAGCGAGCTGTCAGTCTATCAAAGAGAATTCGTGTTCGGTATGTGCTCAGTATGGTCGCATTTTATTTCCTCCATTTTCCATCTTTTTTTGAACGAATAGAGAAAATGGTTTGCTCCAAATTCGACATGTCGGTGTCTTTCGTCTGTACCCTGAGGGAAAATGAGACATCTGTCTCATCTTACCTCATTTGTGTACGTGCTCAACTGTGTATCCGCCATTAGATATTTGATGAAGAGTTACAGCATAATTTTTTTGACAAAATAAGATGTAAATTTTAATATATATTCACAATTTATGTCACATCAAATTTTGGAGACAGATTCGTTGTCACACAGGAACATCATATGTTCTTGTGTTGTGAATTGAAAACGAATTGTAAAGAATCCAAAATTTGGTATTTGTCTTCTAGTTGAGAATATGTTAGTAGTAATTTGCCATCCTGGCTTTATTGTTTATATAAGATGATGGTTAATTCTGACAAATATATTAAAATAGCAGATATGTCTGGGCGAATAGTAAACACAGCAAACATTAAAATGAAAATCACATTAAGAATGTGGTTATTTTAGTCTATCATTAACTTGTTTTTTCGAATTCAGGCTGTTGTCGAAGTTGAAATCACTGACGTTACAATGGAGATAACTAGTGATCATGTGACCAAAATTACTAACCAGAAATATTTTAATCTCTTAATAAGTGACCACTTATTCTTGCTCCACTCTTCCTTAATAATAAGAAAAAAATGTAACAAAACAGAATAAACACGGCAAAATGTACTTTGAAAAATGGGAAAAAACAAATCATCTTATTTAAATTCATATTACAACAATAAAAACAAATGAACAATCAGATTTGGAGGCTAAAGAACATCAAATATTTTCTAACGTACAGTACCATTCACAGCCGAATATGAAGTGGTAATCGGCCAACCAATCAAATTTCGCGAAAAATGAACCAAATATTTAAACTTTTCACCTTCGAAAACCCCTAAAATCATATTTTGTGCTCGAGGGTAATTTTCTCATTCGAAAATGCTATCATCTCGCTGATCAGATAGAAAGGATCCTTTTGATGGCGGGATTGAAGTTAATTCGACCAAAAGTAGTCGTTGACCGCCTCCTGGATGAGAAGATGATCGCTGAAAAGGTCCATTGCATTTGCTCAAACGTGTCGAAATGTATAAAGAACTATCAAGCAAACTAACGTCTTTAAAGATTAGATTATATTAAAGTAATATTTCTATAAAAAATGAATAAAAATAAACTAAAATTATAATTTAGTAAATAATGCAACTATTAAATTAAATAAACATTTTATTTTGCAAAACTTGATAAAATATTCATAAATTGACGTTTTTCCAAACAATAACGAAATCTCTAGAAGTATTTTGTATAACAGCGAGTTGACGTTTCTTCATGTTTCAATTAAGGTGTGGCATAAAAGTAGATTTCCCACGAGACTGCATACAAAGTACTTTAGTCAAACTAGCAGCTAACTGAATTTTTTTCCATCTCTTTTCCTCTGTAAAGTCGTGATACAATTTGTAAATGAAACCTTATTTATCTAATTTCAAGAAGAAACAAAAGTAATAATGTTTTTTTCTTGTTATTTTCAATAGAGTTCTGTTACAAATAATCATTTATACAATTATAAAATTAATTTACATTGTTTGTATTTTAATATTTTGTATATAAATTTATTTAATCACAATATTGTGTACAGTACAACAGAGACGGATTTAAACTTCTTGCGGCTGTAACTTATGAGTTTCTCCCCTTCGAAAAATAATAAATTTAAAAAATTAAGGCTTAAATCGTAATATGAGGCTCTAACCTAACCTCATGGTATGAGGTTAGGTTAGAGCCTTGTTTAATTTGACTAAATTTGGCCCTTATATGCGTTATAATATTGTGAAGAGAATAGACAAATTAGCTACAGTATTGTGTTGTGGTTACAATTTTTCTAGTATAACAGATTTAAATAATGAAGAATTTACCTTTTTCCTGAATATTACGTTTTTCTTATTTTTTTTAGATTACTTGAGATTTGCTAATTGCTTTAAAAACGTATCGACAGACGAGAAGAAATGTGCATCACAATATCGAAGAATGCTGCATTTATCGGAATACGAAGAGGACGTTAAAACTGACGAAGTGGAAGATGGTTTGAAGGAAACCTGCTGGTACGATTCTTATGTGAGTGCTGAACAATGATGCAAAATGTTAGTTTAACAATTGTAATTACGCATTTGATCAGAAATCCTTTGGCATAAATTAGATCAAATGTTTCCTAACATTTTGATAACAAATTTTAATACAATAAATGTTTAATTCGTAAAAATTAAACAAAAATGTTTATTGTAATATGTAAAATATTGTTAAAATAAGATATTTGTATACTAATTAAGCGATTAAGTTAACTTTTATTAGAACATTTCATGCCAAAATCTATAATTAGTATGTTCTAAAGCATTCCTAGACGTACCATAATATTATCGAAGGAGTATTAAAGGATGTTTTACTACCAAACAAATAGTAAATTATGCAAAAATATACTTATGAATTAAGTAAGCATAATTTATTATTCACTGTTTCTTTGCTTAAATATGTGGAATATGGTGCTCCATAAGTCTAAAGTCGCAGGAGTATCTATAGAAAGAGTCATCGAGAGGAAGAAACTTAAGAGGCCCGTACTGGTTACTACTCTTATAAAATTAATATTAGTAAAAATAACAAAAAATATAAATTTTTAAGACTGCTTTTTATTAATAAAAAACATTTTACGTATTTCATTTGTTAAAAAAATGACAAAAAGAGTCCACTCTACACTCGGGACCCATAGAAGTTTTCAATGGCTCTGTCTGTAGGTTTACCTATAAAAGTATAAACAACGTACTGCACAGAGTAAGGTGGAACGAATACAAGTTATTTTGACGGTGAAGATTCGCAGTCAGTGAGAAGTGACTTAAGAGTTTAACAGGGTGCATTCAGATCTGTGTATGATTGATAGAAAATCTGGATGAGCCTGTTAAATTTTTTAGCAATTTTACGCTGAATGCGAGTCCCTACAATCAAAATAACTCAAATTCGTTCCTCATTCCTCAGCACCACGCTTTATCTTTATGTTAATCTTTGTTTATGCTTTTAAAGCATAAACAAAGACAAAGATTAGCATAAGTACTCCTATAATTTCACTCTGTATACTTATATTAAGCGTTGTTCTTTAATTAATTTGATAATTTAACCTTAAAAAACAGAGATAAGCTAATAATTAAAGTGAATACTTCACTTATTTTTCATTTATTAATTTACAGATATTTCATAATGTTATGACTATTGCTAAGATTTCATTATTGTGATTAAGCAGTGTAGACAGCATTTGAAAACTAAAATCAAAATTCAGTTTTGTTATCCCTTTATGCCTGGGGCCTGTTAAACCTCTTTTTATTTGGGCAAAGCATTAACATAAAATATTTTTGTTACTAATGATAATGAAATTTCACTTGAAAATAGAAATAAAAGATATTATATTATGCAAATAGTGTCGCCATCTGTTGAATGAGAATTTAACTGATTTTGTCAATAGTATCAATCCGAAATCTAATTATTTTTTAAAAAATTTTCGTTATATTATTAGATTAAATGTTGAGTCAAATTTCTTAAATAGTTTGATTTTTAAGGATATTAGAGGCTCAAAAACCGTCATAAACCAATGAATAGTAATAAAGAATATGAAAAATAGTATTATTGAATGAATAAATATACTTAGAAATTCTTAGAATATTTATTAGTAAATAAAAATAAAAAAATCAGAAAAAAATTTTTTTTGATGTTTTCTTAGAAGGTCCTTCCTTATACCCAGAGGAACAAAATCAATTTTAGCAGCCTCTGGTTGTGTTCAGTGAAGAGAGATTTTGTAAGAAAACACGCTAACATTTTTCTCTTTAAATTTTGTTGATCAAACCTTGATTTAGCGCCAGCATTTGTTTACCTCTGAAATAAATCGAGTGTGACGTTGAACCGAAGTAGCTCAAGCAATAACAGTTATATATGGTAATGTTTAATACACGAGTTTCAGTGTTTAATATTAATGCGATTCAATGATAACAATGTTGTCTTCAATGCAAAATTCGACGTAAGGTTCTCTCCTTCATATTTTTTCATGCTGTTTTAATAAATACGAGTTATCATCTTAACATTATTGATTTGATATAAATATATATATATATATATATATATATATATATATATATATATATTAGGATATCTCAAAAATTCGGTCGATGTATATTTTTATTGTATTAGATTACTATATATTTCTGTTAAATAACTTCTGAAGCCACTCTATATTTCTTTGAATTTATCTTGTATAAGGGTACCGTATGTCGCTATTGTCGACACAAGCGGATTTACTTTAAGTTATGAAAGCCATAATTTAAAGAAGTAAAATCTTTAAATTCCTCAATAAAATTAAATTTAATTTTTTTTGTATTATTCCTTTTGACTTTTTATTTTTTTGACAGATAGATCGACACTGTTATTGACGAAACATTTGTCGCTTTTGAAATTTCATTTTGTGGATTTACTAGAAAATACTCGAAAGAAACCAAACAAATTGATAGAGTGCCAAATGCAATTTGGCATTTTGTCAATTTTTCTTTTATGATTAAAAAAAATGAAAAAAAAAAAATAAATGTGCTTTCTCTAAATGTCTTCTTGACACAATAATTCTTTTGTTAATCTGCTATTCTTAACAGTAAATTAGCTCTTCTCTTTCTAATGTCTTTACACTTTGAAGTTAAAAAATAAATCTATAAAAAGGGTTGATAGATAAAATAAATTAAAATGTCTAAAAAAAGTAAAAATATTTATCTTTAGTATTTAAATAAGTAGTAAATTAATACGAATTTTTTAAAAATATAAAATACTATCAGGTTGATTGGAAAATAATGTCGAATTTTTTAGTTAAAAATTATGTTTTTACTTATTTGCTTATGAAAGAAACTCTTATTATGCCGTCTGGAAAACTGTTAAGTGTACTAAAATAAAGAGAGTAAACTGGAGATGGCAGCGGTATTTCGACAGAGAAATTCAAAATAAAGATTATACAGAGTTATTTACGTCACTTTGGGTTTCAAAAAGCTAACAATGCAAATATTGCAACTAAAAATTTGCGTAATGTTTTGGATTTAATGATGTTTTTGAATGCAAAGACGATTTAAGAAGTTTTAAACAGGCGATTGTAGCATGGAAAATGAACCTGATAGAGGAAGGAAATCCACTATTGATAATGGTGATCTCTGTATGGAATTAAAAGTCTTTGTAACAACACGTGATCTTTCAAAGAAGCTAGATGCAGCGCAATCAACCATCGTTGAACACGCTGTATACACCAGCTAGGATTTAAACTTAAGTACTCAAGATGGCTGTCACATGAGCTTTCTGATAGAAATTTAGTCGACCGTTTAAGAATCTCTAATTCACTTCTTTCACACCATTTTGAGCCACATTTGGAGATTGATGACAGGGACGAAAAATAGATAAGATACAATACTTTTTTAGAAAAGAGCGTATTGTTAGCCAGAGAAACCTGCACCAACAATCTCCAAAAAAAGCATGCTGTGTATTTAATAAGATCAAAAGGATCCCATTCTCTATGTGCTGCTTTTACCTGGAGAAACCATTAGTACAGACACGTATTGCGAACAGCTACAATGGCTGTGTAATGCAATTAAGGAAAAGCGTCCAATACTAACAAATAGGAAGGGTATTATTTTTCATCACGATAACGCTCGACCTCAAACATCTTTGAGTACGCAGTAAAAATTGAGTAAAATGCACTGAAAAGCAATAAGTCATCTTTATTCTCCTAACTTAGCATCTTATGATTATTACTTGTTTCAATTTCAAAATTTTCTTAATGACACAACATTTACAAAATACAATGAGATATCAGAATCATTAGAAGAGTATTTCTCCTCAAAGAACGGGGAATTTGTTTCAGAAGATCTAAGCTGTTTGACAGATGGAAGACAGTCGCATAAAAACACGGACCAGGTAAGAAATTATTTTTAATAAAAAATAAATTTTTAATCATTAAAAAAATCCGACATTATTTTCCGATCAGTCTGATAGTTGTTCCAATTCAATACAGTTTTATATTCAAAGGAATAAAGTAGAAATTTAAATTACATTTTGCTGATAAGATGTATTTTGCTGATTGTATCCTCATAATCATGTATCACATTGTTCTCTCATCTTTTTTTTCTCTCTTGGACTTAGTTTTTTCCAATGAAGTGCGATTTCTGGGACACTGGATATGATGCAAATACAGAGTAAAATTTGTGTTAACCGTAATTGCACCGTTCGATTTTTTCCGTTTTGAAGAGGATTTAGTATTTTTTATTTATTTTTAAACTCTTTCTCTCTCAACAAATGAGTTAGAAAATTGTTGATCACAAAGTAAGATATCTTTTCTTTGAAGTCATCCAAAACCTGTAGTCTTATTGGCTTTTCCTCAACATCTTCCAGAAATGTGGTGTACCAGTTTGAATGTGTTCATAAGACGTTCAATAATAAAAGAAACTCTAATTTCCATTATATTTATTCCCTGTTTCAATTTTTCCAGTTTCTGACACATTTAGTGATTTATCGCTCCATTCCTTTAATTCGAATTGTTTTGCAGGCGGTTTCATTGGCTGACGCTTGAGCAATGTCTTTTTCCTACTAGGAACAATATTTGTTGTTTTTTAGTGAAATTATATTCTCTAGAGTCTAGAGTTATTTATTTTATGTTGTTTTTCATGGTATATCTTGGAAAAAATACGAAAAAATAACGTAACGGATTTCTTTTTATTCCACTTTTACATCATGTTAAGTCGATGAATATATACTGTATATCAAAACCAAATATTCTACGAAGGAAAAATCAAAAGACAATTTTTGCTTCTGAATATTTTGAATAAATGTTAAACTTC
This sequence comes from Centruroides vittatus, assembly GCF_030686945.1. Classification (NCBI taxonomy): domain Eukaryota; kingdom Metazoa; phylum Arthropoda; class Arachnida; order Scorpiones; family Buthidae; genus Centruroides; species Centruroides vittatus. The sequence continues at coordinate 256,233 of NW_027121950.1, forward strand.
TCGTAATAACTAAGAATATTCGCAGGAAATTACTTATCTAGATTTTGCGTGAGCAAATGGAAATAATCTCTGAAGTTGGAAAGCTTTCTAAATTGAACTCATTCAATTGCAATCTGCAAACATCTATAATATAATAAAATAAACTATACATTTTAACACTTTAAATATCATTTAAGCTTTCAAGTGGTAAGGAAAGTATAATAAAGTGTTTTAAGAGATCATATCTTGCGTATTTGATAGTAATGCGTAATTTGCATTATGGATGGGGAAACTTGACGAACGGGAAAGATGACGAACCACTTTTTAAAGCTTATCTAGAGATAAATGTGTACGTGTCTGGTGTAAATATACTGTAAAATTGCATTAATAAGGTCCATCTGACAACGTTGTATGTATTTAAGTTTTTATGCTGGAAAGTTTTCCATAAGTACGCTATTTTGTATAGTAGCGAAATCATTTCTATTGCATTAGATTGGGTATTATTTGCTTTTATTTTAATGCGAAATTTGTGTGCCAGCTGGATAGCCTTAACTCTGCAATAAAGAAAAGCATTTTATTGTTGGATGCGAGGCAAGACGACTGGGACATATTGACGAAACGTCAACATGCCTTAGCGCGGATTTATTATGATAGCTAATCAAGATAGGCATCTTTAAAAATTTAATATTGCAGATCCACTAGTGAGATTCAGTGTTGCGAATGCAAGAATTGATGGCATAAGGGAGGAAAATACAGGAAAATTCATCTGAGATTTATTCCAGTGGGCTAAATGTCCTGTTTTTCTGTATTTCGCTTCTTATGTTTTATCGTTTAAAATAAAATCATAGACGATGTTTCAAACTAAAAATGATTTGCATTAGTCTGTATATTTTAAATCTTATGTTAACTTGTCCTGATATGTTGTCATCTTGCTCCCCTAAAAGGGGTAAGATGACGAAAGTACTAGTATTTTTTAAAACTAAAAATTCTTATTCTAGTTGTATGGAACTTAACGTTTTTCAGCCCTATCATGTATGCAAACAGTTAAAATATTTATATATGAAAGCATAGACAAGTTAAGTGCTTTTACGAAACATTCGTCAACTTGCCTTATCTTCCCCTATCTATAGAAGTTGGTTTATATTTTGTTTTTAGTAGTTCTCTTCCCCTCTATCTGAGCATTTTTCCAATAGAGACATTCTGTGGAAGCGCAAATGTCTACGTTATTGAGGTTTCACTATACAGTACTAAAGTTTAGTATAATCTGTTTATTCTGATTCTAATGATCAGATAAAGATGAACCGTTTATAAGACAATGTTGACGTTACTTTAGAAGATACAATAAGTGAATTATCTGTATATTTAGAGACCAACTTTTGATTTTCTAGATTTTATCAATTTTTACATCAGATTTTTGTTATAATTAAATTACAAGATTTTATTATAATTAAATTTGTTATTAAATTAAATAATTACATAATAATTAATTATGATTTTCAAAATAAAATTTGAAAGAGACTTTTAAAAATCCAGCAAAGAGTTGTGTAACTTTCCCGGCAAGAGTTAAAATTCTGTGTAGCAGCAACTGTTATGAAATTTTATTTAAAAGCTTTTTATATTATTAATTGTTATAAAATGGAAAAAAGTCTAATTTTAAGGGTAGAGGTAAGTTTTATAAAATAATAAAAAAATTGCAAATGCTAATAACGAATAAAATTTTCATCAAGTGCGATTCCACTCGAGATATGACAAGTAACCTCTCCTTCTATCTCTCCATTTCCTTAACCTTTAACAACCAAACTTTAATAGCATCAATCTCCCAAATAAACAAGTCTCCCTGCAAAATTTCAGAAATTTCCGACAAAAGACACAGGAGTTATTAAGCTTAAAAGTAGACAAACAAAATCATGTACTCCATACATTAACATCCATACATATAGAAAAAATCCCAACTTATTTGCATTTATCGGTGTTTTAAGATCCCCTGAATCCAAAAATGTAAAAATCTTGGAAAAATTACTTACTTTTACTTTACCTTACTGATATATATATAACAGCAAGGTAATTTTTCTATTATAATATTATAGAGTAAACAATGTTAACGAATGTATAAGAACAATACAAATATTTATCTTACAGGCTAAGTCGAATACATTTCAAAAACAGTTTTACAAAATAACATCAAACAATTTCATTTTAAGATTAGGGGATTACTGTTTTAATCCAGATATCAAAATGTTCAATAATTAAAGGCAAGACATAATTGTATCAATTTTTACAATTTTCATTTGAATTTCTCAGATACTTCATAAATTGTTTTTCTATATATCATAAAATTATCATCCCCATCTTTATCTTATCATTGTGTTAATGAAATGAAAAGTATATCTTGGTCGTTTTTTCCTTCTGCTTTTCTGGCAATTTTTCGTAAATTTTTTAAATGTTTCTAATAACACAGATCATCATAACTTCTTGCTCATAACTTGTATTCAAAGATAATTTTTTAATATCTGTTTCCTCCTTGAAGACACTAAGAAGGACTTTTTCCATCTCCATTATGAGTTGTCTCCAGCCCACAATGGCAGCAGCCGAGTAGCGAGAGACTGTATCCTCTATATCCGAATCAATCCACTCAAAAACTTTCGTAAACCAAATGACTCAAAACTTTGGTTAAAGGAAAAGTGTGCCATCTCGAACATGGTTGGGCTTACACCTATTGGACTAGTTGAGTCTAATGCTAGAGTCGTAAAATCACAATTACATCAAAAAATAATATTAATATCAGAAAAGTTACAATGAAATGTATTGAAATATCTAAACTGTCTTTTATAACAGCAATATACATAGAAACCCACAACTGGCCAAGTAGATAAAGTCACTGAACATTGGTCATGGGTTCACACCTCTCCAACGAGGATGGTTGCGTGGAGTTTACCGGATTTTCTTCACTGATCTACCATCCCAGTTTTCCCATAAAAGTCCTCCCGGGAGGCATCTCCCTCTTGGCATATCGCCATGTGTTTCGTTGCCTTATCTCATCAATTCAATTCCATACATAAAGAGAGCAAGAATAAAATTATTATTGAAAAATTATATTCTATAAGTAATTACAATCATAATACTTTATAAAGTAGCACATAATGTGTTAATTAGAACAAGATTATGTTTTTAATTTAATATACTAATATCGTTTCAGCGCATTTACTGAATTCGTTGGCTGCAAATACGTTCATACTTTGAGGGATTGTGGTGAAGAAGCGAGCCATTTCTTGAAACGTCATTTGGACAGAATGTCGGGATCGTTGATACATCAGCATTGCTCCGTTTATACGTATCCTTCGGATACTTGCAATTCTGGAAGTCTAAGAGCAATGGCGGATTGTTTATGGTTGTTACTTGCATTATTGTTATCATTATGTAAATGAAAAAATGCTTCAGTTTGCAAGCATTTTATAAAATTCTTTTTCAATCGACACGAATATATAACAATTGTAGTTAATTGTATAGATGTATTATTTTATTTTACATGAGTATTTACTGTATTCTTAAGTGAATTACTCTTCACTCGAGAATAAATCTATTTCTATACTTTTCACGTGGGAATCTCTTAATTAAAATAAATAAACTTTATTAAACTTTGTTTTGAAATATTTATTATACATATTAGCTGTAAATATTTTAAAAACTGTATTAAAAATTATATACGTTCATGAAATTATTAAATTCAACAATTTATTTTTGAACGTAGTAAGTATGGTTGCTGTGTATTCTAATTCTGTGTGTACCGTCCTTGTAATCCAAAAAATGATTCTGGTAGACGATCATACAGCAATGGTTAGGAAAATTTTCGTTTATTTAATCAAATGCATTTCGGGTTGGTTTATCTCCCAACCCCTCTTCAGTGCTGTCAAAGAAAACAAAATATGGTAAGGTTTCCGACAATATTAACGTACGGTTCAGAATTTTGAAAAAATATATTTTTATTTTCTTTTACGAATTTCTGAGAAAGATCTATACAAACGGAAATTTAAAGAATACATTGAAATTAGAAAACACCCTAAAGAGCATCTTATTAATATTTCCGATGGTATGACAATAAACCCCCAATGGTACAAATTAACAGAGGACACCTCCATACGCTAAACATCGTTTAAAGCACACCCCTATGTTCGGAATGCCAAGAATGTATTGGATAACATTACAGCACTTGTCAGTAAACTGTAACACGGTCAAGACCGGATAAAGCCTCACGTAAATTGGAATACAACAACATAAAACTTACATATCATATGTTGGTACATTTTTTAAAATATTTTTCTATATTTTAACACGAAGGTGTATTACATTCTCTATAACATAAAATTTTTTGTGATTTAATACAATTTGATAAAAAAATATATACAGTTATTCAATTTAGATTATTTATATAAAAACTTACATTTGCAGTGAAAGTGCATTGTTCCTAATGAGGGTGAAGATGAATAAAAACTAAAAAGGCAGGCTTTATCCGGTCTTGACCGTGTTACAGTTTACTGACAAGTGCTGTAATGTTATCCAATACATTCTTGGCATTCCGAACATAGGGGTGTGCTTTAAACGATGTTTAGCGTATGGAGGTGTCCTCTGTTAATTTGTACCATTAGGGATTTATTGTCATACCATCGGAAATATTAATAAGATGCTCTTTAGGGTGTTTTCTAATTTCAATGTATTCTTTAAATTTCCGTTTGTATGGATCTTTCTCAGAAATTCGTAAAAGAAAATAAAAAAAATTCGTAAAAGAAAATAAAAATATATTTTTTCAAAATTCTGAACCGTACGTTAATGCAAGAACTAAATAGGATTCTAACGCAAACAACTGTTTGGTTCTATCTGCTTTCGTTTTCGAGAATTTTTGAAAAAGGATATTCCCAAGGAAAAAGCATTAAATTTTTACACTGTCTGCAGGAGATCGCGTGCATAACAAAAGAGGTTAAAATCGTTGCAAAACTGTTAAACCTAAACACGAATTTCTCTTTATTCTGTACACAGAAGTATCTAGTAATTGAATTTTCTGCATTAGAAAGTTATGCGCAAAAGGCGAAATAATCAATACGGTAAAATATTGTGAAAACTTACGACTACTTAAGAGAGATAGAACTGACTTTTTCTTGAGATAAGATAACGCGATATACTCTTCAGTAAGAAAACAGGGAAGATGCTTAAGAATCTAAAGTTACAAGTTAATTAATAACCTGTAACTTAGGTACAGTACTTATTTAAACCCAGATATAGTACCATTAGGTTTCTAGTTGTTCCCGAAATTAAAGGCGTTGACGAAAGGTAAACGGTTTTCATCGCATGCCAAAATTTCAGCTACCGAATAAGAATGGATCGAGAGAAAACCAAGATATTTTTTTATGTCCAAAATAAATATATTCAACTTTTGAATAAAAAATGCTACTCTATATATTGATGATGTTAGAAAAAAATAAAAAATGCCTATTTATGCTTAAAATAAATAAGTTTTACTATTGTTTAAAACTATTCAGTTGATTCTACTTCTTCCCAAACTAATTTTAACAGATAAGTTTTCATTTTTGAAAGTCCGGATAATTTTCTATCGCTTTTTGGATGTTTCTCAAATATTTTATAAGAATTAAAAGATTAAAATATACATTTGCCACTCATATTCTGAAATTAAATAAATTAAGTTCGGATCCCCCACAACCTGAGCTTCTTCAGTGTCAAGTGGGGAAACCTTAAATTTTCTTGGGCTATCTTGTAGTACTGTATGTATTCTAACTATACGTAAAATTTATATCACATTATCCCTTTTGAACATTATTTTTATCCATTCATATACAGTTTATAGAATTGATTAATAACAATCATGTTAAGTTCATAATTAATTATAATTTTACGTCACATGATAATTTCAGACCATAACATTATACTGTATAGTATACCAGAAATCTATTACTCACAGAGAATTATTTATGTAAGAATTTTTTCAAAAAAAAGCTAAAAAGTAAAAATATTTTAATTCTTTAACAATATGTTAAGGAATTTCGTAAGAAGGGGCCATTCTTCAAAAATTTTTCGAAATCTTTACCATAATTTATCTTTGGAAATATAATACAATATGCTAAGTGATTTGCTGCATAGACAAATCCTCTTTCTGTAGAGAAAAACATTAAACAAAAATTCTCCGAAGAAGACACAACAAATAGACAATAGACAAATCCTCTTAAAATGATCTAATATGAGAAAATAAACATTATAATGTATAATGATAAAAAATATTTATGATTATATATTATGTAATTTATTAAACAATGCTACAAAACTGTCTATGTTTGAGAAATCACTAATGCTTAACATATATTGTTTTTCAATTATATTGATATGTAAATTTATAATTGAAACACACTTGATTTTTGATTGCAGGACCACTTCTATATATATATATATATAGCCGGCGTGTAATGCGTGCATAAATCTATGTGTATATATAGTTACGAATATATCATATAATATCAAATATAAATACTGTATATGCATTTTTATTTTATTTTAAGACAGAGACGAGAGAGTTGTATGTTAAATCCAGCACCACACGGTTTCATCCGTGCCAGATCAAAGAGCTTTTACCGTAATAATAGAATTAAATTAAACACAATACATATTTAAAAATTTTTAAGATAAACTTGATAGTTTCTTTTATTTGTAGAATAAATAATCATTCCTTAATCAAATTATAAAACTGAAATAATGATTTATTCTAGAATTCAATGGAAGATTTAGAATTCCAAGGACTGATGTGTAGGACTCGAAATTAACTAAATTTCATTTCAAAAGAGCTCGTCCACAAATTGTTATTCGCCGAATGTCGAACAAACATTTGGCGAATATCGAGTAATGTGAAATGGTTTACTCGCGACGAATGTTCGATATTCACCGTTTTCCGATTCTCATCGATAAACTGTAACGTATCAAAGGAGACGAATACTCGTATTCCGCCTCCACGCATTCGTGTACTTTCTTGCTTTTGTCATCAGTAGGACGTTCACAAAATGCTTTTAGTGTATTAAAAATGCTTTAGTAACATCTAAATTATGCTTTAAAATGCTTTTTTTTCTAGTAAGAACAAACAAATTTTCCAAATACTTGAAAAATGACACTTTCTAATCAAACATTAATTAAAAGGTATAGTAAATTTTTTAGATAAACTTTATAGTTTCTTTTATTTCTAGAATAAATAATCATTCAGTAGAATTAGTAGAAATTTTAACTGCTTCATAGAGAAAAGTACTTTTTAGTCACGCTGTCTTTTGTTTCAAATGCTTCGCTGATGAGACGTGTCGTTGAACAGATTTTTCTCATAAGATATCATTTGAAGACAATAACTGCGGTATAAACATCCTGACTCAACAATAAGGCCTTCATTTGGAAATTCATGCAACCGCACTTTTGCAAAATTATTTATATTCACATCACATTTATCTGACACTACAGTACTAATTTGAGATGGACAGCATATATTTTAAATTAAATAAATTAAAAATATGATTAAAAATTGCAGCCCGGCATTGTGACTATGTCACACTAAATAATTGCTACATTTTTATGCTTTGGTAAAGTTATACCGTCTGTTGTCTTTTGCTTTAAAGTTTTTTCCCATTAACAATTATGAACTATTCAATTATATTCATATTCATAGATGTAAAAGGGCAACGCAAGTTATTGTTCGAGTATTGTTCATTTTCTAGATCTCGAATAAACCATTCGTTATTCCCGCAACGAACTGATGCGCGGCAAATAATCGAATGTCTGTTCGTGTGTGCTCACCGAATCGCAAATAGTTCGTCAAATAGTTTGGCGAAAGGCGATATTCGGCATTCGGCCAATAGCGAATTTATGGATGCGCCCTTATGCGTAATTGAAAACCAAATACGTGCTATATGACTGAACATACTGTGTGCGTTTGATAATAAAAATACAACATCTAGGCAGTAAAAAGTCAATAAATAGTTATATAAACAAACAGGCTGTTACAATTTTTATAACTGTTTGTATGATTTTTCTTGCTTTGATGTCCTAGCTCTAGTGATAAGTTACACATCACACGTTGAGACACATCTACACGTGTATAGACGTGTATAGCTAAAAACAATTATTTATATATTTGTTTATTTACGAATTATAAACTTGCAAGAAATAAGTAATTAAGAATATGCAAAATGATTTAAAGGTAATCAAAAATTGGAACCTCCTGTCTGCATATAAGCGAACATGTAGGTCTGTTAAATTGTTTTCGTGATATTCAATGAAAACAATTTAGTCTAAAATCAAACATTTATTCTGTAAATTTCGTGAGATATAAAATTCAGATCCATTAATGGCTATGCAAAAACATAATAAGATTTAAAAATTAAAATTTATATAAAACCTACATATAAAAAATTGTCCTGTTGTCTTCCAAAGACAAAAGGACAATTTTTACGTTTCAAATAAACGTAAGCACTAATTGGGAGCAACAATAATCAAACTAATTGCTACTTGATAAAAAGAAATGTAAGGAAAAGGATCAAGTAACAACTTAGTTTCTAAGTTTTTATTTCTATATTTATTTAAAATGTTTCCGTGAACTTAAAACATTAAAAATATTTGAAACAGAGAAATATAAAATACTTTTAAACTATGTTTCAGAATGGTATTTTACTATTTAATAGAACATTTAAATTTTGATATTTTTAATTGTATATTATCACTAGTTTGTTGCCATGAGCATTATTCCTGTTAGATACATAAATAACGATGGCTACAGACTAGTCCGATAATTAGTATTAGCTGTCCATACATATTCAGGCTGGCCACTTGGTTTTCTTCTCGTGTCTAACATCTAAATAGGAGGCAGTTTCCCACAGAAAGTTATCCCGGGTGATCCCCCTGTTTAGTAGTGTTGTGTTAGTGATCCCTAATCTTATCAATTCAACCCAATCCAAATCTAGAAAAAACTTTTGTTAATTAATTTAAAGTATTCAAATAGAAAAGTGGGGTTCTGACAGATGATTTCACGTAGAACAGTTAATAAGATTTTGTCTTCGAGTATCATTTGCACTTATGTATATTTAGAACTAGCATATGAGCCCAGCGTTGCCCGGGCAAAAAATAACAAAAACAAAGATTAAGATTATTAGATTACTTCATAGTTCTAACCCTCTATTATATTATATTATAGTATTTGATGTATACAGTAAGCGTCAAAATCCTCCCAAGGTTTGTACAGTACGTACTATAAAAATTATCAAAAACTATTCGATATGCGACAGTAAAAGAAAAATGAAATAAATCAGCAGTAAGATTATTACAGTAGTCACATAATAGCAAAAAATTAAAATAATTTTCATATATTTAAAATATCTATGGTGTATAAATTTTGCTTGTTGCATTGGGAGGATTTTGATTCGTAAATTAATTTGTTATAACATTAACGTTAAGCAATGTATTTTCGTGTATATTAACGAGCTATTAGCGTATAAATATGCAAATGAATTGCTGCTCATGAAGAAGCTTTCCAGTATGAAGAAACTCCGTACTGTGGATCTGCTGAAGAAAAGTTTTTCTGTTAAGAAAACAGCATTAGAAGTTGGCGTTGAAGTGTATCCGGAATAAAAAATAGTGAGCTGCCATATCACAAAAATTTAAGCGCTAGCAGGAATAAAACGTTGAGCGCCAAAACAGAAACATTTGATAACGAGTGAACGTTGATAACAAGTAAAGAAAGAATTGAAACATTTTTCAACTTCGGGAGGAGCCTGCTTGAGTGGCCGTCCCAATCGCTTGATCTCACCCTGATTGAACACATCTGGTTTCTTCATAAATGTCGCTTGTCTGACTATGCAGCTCCGCCTGAAAGCATCCACTAATTATGGGATGTTTCACTCATCATGTACGGATGAGTGTACACTCATCCGTACATGATGAGTGAAACAAAATAACATTGCACGATTACAGAATATTTTTAATTTTATGTCTGATCGCATTAGGAAGGTTTTAAAGGCCAAAGGAGGCTACACTGATTCTCGAATTGTACTTTTTCCACCGATATGAAATAGATTTTTGTCTGCATCGAAATCCTCCCAATGCATATGTTCTTTCTATGTTATTATTATTAATAAAATAATTACGTTGTTCACATAATTATATTATAATTATATATGTAAACATATAAGTATGCAAATAAATATAAAGTGTATCGTACTAAATGTGCTTTGCAACATTTTCCAGTTCTTTACAATAGTCTCTTGCGTTTATTGATTGGGATTTGACGCTTACTATATAACTACAAAGGTTATCTCACGTAAGGGTTTATCACATCAAGTGACCAATCTGATAATTTTAAAAATTCTCATATGCTTTGTAGTTACATAAATCAAATATTATAATATAATAGACATTGAAAGGAAAACCATATAAGAGTTTGGTTATTTTAGCCTACCATTGTCAATTTTATCGCAATACTCGGATGGTACGAAATGGCACAATTTCATTGATCGAGTTGACCAATTGAAAATATATTTAAAATTTTTTAAGATAACAATTTTTTCCCCGAATCTTTTCTAAGAAACTGTACCATTCACTGCAGAAAATCAAACGGTAATCTGCCAACGAATCAAATTTCGGAAAAAACGGAGTAAATATTTAAACTCGACACCCTCGCCTGCACAAAACATGTTCCAAGTGGTTTTCACTTGGAACATGTTTTGTGCAGGCATATTTTGTAATCTTGTAATGTAATTTTCCTATTCGAATGCCACCATACCGCTAGTCCGATAGAAAGAAGGGACTGTTGTGAAAAGGGTTTGAAGTAATTCGACCAAAAGTAGTCGTTGACGTCCTCCCGGAAGAGAGGATGGTAAACGACTACTAGTTGATACTGGTATACTATTAATATTTGAAAAGTGATCCGTGTTGGATGGGTTGTGATGGTCCGCATGTGATCGAAGTTGCTAATCTTAACGTCCGAAAAAGTTCTTACGATTTGTTGGGCTGCAATTTCATAAAATTGTAGACCTTTTTTCCACTGCCTGTCTGTCTTTCCTTCCTTAATCTCGTTATATAGATCGAGTTATATAGATGAAAATCGCCACTAGATATTGAAGTTTTGGAGCAGGAGACCCAGACGAACTATATTTTCACTTACGATAGAGACCGGAAGTCACATGATTTAGATCCAAAATTTTTCCCAGAACGGACTTACACAGATGACCGGCATGACTGATTTTGGAAAAGTATGGTGTGCAGAAGCAAGACACTAATAATTTGAGATAGAAAGCATATATTTTAACTTAAATAAATTAAAAATGTGTTTGGTTACAGCAACTCGACATGTAAGCGATCTGCCGAGATGCATCCCAGGAAGACTTATGAGAAGCTGGACCCTATTTAGATGTTACTAAGTTGAAGAAAACTCCACGTTGGTGATGCCCAAACCCACGACTAGCTACCAGTGTTCAGTGGTTTTGTCTAATCGGCTACTGGAGGGCGCTTACTAAAATTAAGAAAATACCTTTCAGAAATAAAAAACTCGAGTTATTAGATGTTGAAAACTAGATATTTATAGATTTTTCACAGGGTGACACTAACATTTTCGATTGCACGCAGGCAAGTGCTGTATGCTACTAGTCGCAGTAATGATATAGCGCAGGGGTGGGCAAGCAAGAGTTCAGTGGGAACCTAAATGTAGGTTTTGCAAAATGCATGGGAGCCGCAGTTCTGTACCGTCGTGGCAGATAGTATGGTAAGGCGCGCGATTTTATTATACAATATGAAACAAATATTGAATTTTTTAAAATAAATATATTTTCACAAAATTATAAAAATAAAATTGTAAAAATAATAATACAAAACAGAAATTAACACTTTCAGCAAGAGCCGCATGCGGCTCTCGGAGCCGCATTTGCCTAGAGCCCTATATAAACAGAGTATGGCCACTCTAACGTATGGACGCCATTTTGAGGCCAAAGTTGCAATGTCACAGTACTGCTTAGCATTTAAATGAGCAATGTTAGTTAAAAACAGAAATTAGATTCAGAAAGAAGTTATATTAAGTTAAACATTTTTAGAAATAATTTTTAATTATGTTCGGAATAATTGTAGTTTATAAGTGATGGACAAAATATATAACAATAACAGGGCTAGAAGCAAAAAAGTGAAAATATTAAAAAATTATATTTAGTGGATCACATTTATTCACAGCACTATTGCAATATAAATAATCTGAAAAATATGTATTTAAATTTAAAAATATAATAACTAAAGACAAAAATTATTTAAAAAAATCAATAAAGTTTATTTTTCAACAAGAAAAACTTCAAGTTGTAACATAGTAACAAATAGTGATTCTCTGCATTTTTTGCAAAGAATGCAGATAATTACTAAATATCAATAATTTATTAATAAAAAGGGTAATTTCCCTGTTACAGGGGGTGTTCTGTAGTCGTCTTTACAATGTCCGTAAAGAGGGAAGAGGCAAGCCTTGTTCAATTAACATTTCATAGCCTGATCTTCCACAAGCAAATTTTAACTGCAGAGCCTTTCTTATTGTATTATTTTGCCATTTTATTTTCCGTGTTGACACGTTTCCAAGGGCTGTTATTTGATCAGGATTGAAAATTAATTTTATGTTTGTACTCTGTGTGTTGACCCTAGACTTTAATTTTCTTATCTCTTCATAGAGATCCTTATTCTTTTCTGCACTCTTTTAATTCTATGTAATGCATTATGCAATTGAGATTACAATTCATTAATTTGTTTTGATTTTGGTGACAGTGGCTGGCTAACAAGATTACCGGAGTCTGGAAATACTGGACCAGATGTCTCATTGTCTTCATCTTCATTCGTGCTTTTACATTCTTCAGCATTTTCTTCAAAAAGAATCAAAGTATGCAATAAAAAAAAATAGAATATTTAATAAGAATATTTTAAATTTATATTATAAATATACCTGTACTGCGCTGCATAGATGTCATAGGAGATAATTTGTAGCGTAACTGTGGTCCAAGGTCGGATCTATACGCTCACAATTGTTTCTATGCCCTGTTTTTGATTCAGAGCATCTTCTCTTAGGTGCAGGTCTGTGAGAAAAAAGTGTAGGACGGCATCAAGCTTCAACAATCTTCTTCCATCCTTCCTGTAATTCTCACATTGATCTTTCTCAAAATGAGCCTATGAGAGTTCATTGTAAATATTCACATCACTAAACCAATATACTTATAAAGGTTAAAATGTATTAACAGACTTAATACTCTTTAGCTTTAGTTTATTAATGTGCAATGTACAATTAAATAGGTAGGCAAAGCAGAAGTCCTTTCTCATAAAAATTCTGATTCTTATCTCATAAAATTCTGATTCTTTCTCATAAAAATTCTGACAAAGTAATGCATGTTTTCCAGGAATCCATAATTTCTTATTTTCATCCAGCCTGTTTACTTTAATCGCCAATGCTTTTTTTCCTAGCTTTATCACTTGGAAATCGATGCAGTTTGAATTTAGGAGCTCTATTTTGAGCAATTAATGGCTGATCGACCCGGCACGATCTATTTTTATGTGGTAGCTTTAAGAGCGATATAGACGTATCGATAGATCTAAAGGCTAAAATAATAATTTCTAACGTCAGTATAGCAAAGTAAGAACTAACTTGACGTTTAGAATCTATTTTAGATTGGAACTACCTGGTATATAAAGTTTCGAATCCTGTTATTTATCGTAATAAATATCTGATTGACACTCGCTTGTCATAAGCGGATCGGAAGCTGGCCTCATAATGGCGTCCACAAACCACGTGACCGGCAGTAGCCAATCATATTTTGACCCCCCAGTTGACCATACTCTGTTTATAGAGGGCTCT
>NW_027121951.1:0-1821 GCF_030686945.1 Centruroides vittatus
GTTTCCTCTCTCAGAAAGCTACACGAAGTACAAATTAGATCTACGATTTAAAAATGTGTGACAGGACATTTTAGAATATGTTTTGCAATTTATTCTTCGCTATTTTTATTGTAAAATTTCGTTTACACGATTTTTCTTTGTGTCTTTATTACTGTATGTTATTTTCCAAGCCATATCATAAGCATAATGTACAGTGCAGACTGGTTCTGTTACTGCATGAAAAGGAACTGTTAAATAACATAGTTAATAATTTTTCGATAAACACAACGACTAATTTTAGTGTTATGCATTGTAACATGGTACATTATTAATTGATTGGTGGTATTAAACTGGTGTTATTATATGTTTTCTCATTTAAAATCAGGTTGAATAGATTCCCAGTTAACGTTTTCTTGCAGAATGAATGATTTCTAGAAACAGGTTACTTTAAGCGAGGAATGCCTTTATAACATGAAAATTGACGTACTTTCGTATTGATTTTACATATTCAGACTCTTCGTTCTGTTGAGCATTTATTTCTACACCCATTGCAGTTTCTATAAATTCAACATAACTTATCGATACAAACAATAAAGGTTCATTAAAACAATGGTATGAACAATTTACCTCCAATAATGTCTAAGGTGCATAACTTCATCAAAGGAAAAATATTCACCACCGAACTTTGGAAAGGCTTCAGTTTATCGATTAAAAGAAAGGAATGTTTATTAAATACTGGGCAGAAATCTTCAAGTATTTTAAAGTGAAATGCTTGAGTTAACAGTTTTCTCCTGTTTTTCCATTTCTGTCCAGAGCTAGTTCAAAGATTTAAAGACATATGCATCTAACATCTTAGAAATACAAACAATCACTATTGTTCATACCTGATAATTAATCCGTTTCCTAACCAAGGTCGTAATATGTCACTAACTACATTGACTTTCTCCAACAAAACATTGTTGTTTATAATCGTCTTTAATAAACAAAATTCCATGTAAGGTATAGTACAGTACATGTAAAAAATTACAAAACAAAATCTCTACCTACCTCTACATGTTCTGGTTGAAATAGACGAACAACTGTTAATCCTTCTGTACCATAAGCAAACAATCTTTCTTTATCATACATACGACAATAAGCGTATATTAATTGAAACAGCCCTAGATAATTAGAATTTTCTCTTATCAACACATTCAAAATATCGATCAATGAATTAATCTTTATTATTTGATATAACTTTTGTTATTACAAAGGGGGTTAAAAGAACATTATTGTTTTAAGGTAGCTACATGAACAAAGAAATTGTATAATTTATACAAAGTTAGCTTTGAAAAATTATTACCGAGTATAATTTGATAACAAAAATCAGATGGAGTGTAGTAGCTCGAATATCCAAAAAGAAATTACAAGAATCGAGAAGGTGTTTTCTCATATCCATCACTACTGATCCACAAAAGAAATACTCTGAGTCTTCCGAGATATTAATTGATTTGCCATTTAGGTTTACGGAGAACCAATTTAGTCTAAACTGTGCACCAAATGACTTTAGTTTATAACTCAAATCAGACAATAAATAAGGCATTGGACTCCACTTTCCATTAAGGAAGATTTCACTGTTCCATCCTCTTTCATTCAAATATTGAACATCCCTAACACAATACAGGTCTCTCAATTGTCGATCACAGTCCATAAACAACTGATTCTCACTTAAACACATATAGCTAAATGAAAATCCTATATTATTTAATAATCCTTTAGCAATAGCAGGCCATGGCTTCAAAAAAGAATTACCATCCATTTTTGAAAGTCTTGTATATGTCAATTTTCGACAATCGTCTTTCG